>NW_021614391.1:800-5191 GCF_004785775.1 Grammomys surdaster | reverse complement strand
TTTCTGTGATTCCTCTTTAAGGGCTTCTATCTGTTTACTTGTACTCTCCTGTATTTCTTTAAGGGAGTTACTTAATTCCTTCTTATAATCCTCTATCATCATCATGAGAAGTGATTTTAATTCTGAATCCTGCTTTTCAGGTGTGATGGGGTGTTCAGGGCTTGCTATATTGGGAGAACTGGGCACTGATGATGCCAAGAAACTTTGGTTTCCGTTGCTTATGTTCTTGCGCTTGCCTTTCGCCATCTGGTTAACTCTAGTGGTACCTGCCCTCACTGTGTAAAACTGGAGTCTGTATTTCCAGTTATCTTGCTTATTGCAGAGCTCCTCAGAGTCCAGAGGTCTCTGTGGTCTTATGCTCCTAATCTCCTGGGTGGAAGAACTCCTGGGACTCAGGCCACCTCTTGGATCTGGAAATCCTTCTGCTCTGAGTGCAGTGGGTCCTCGATGACTCAGGATTCAGTTTCAGCTGCTCTGAGTGCAGTGGCTCCAGCTGCTCTGAGTGCAGTGGCTCCTGGATGACTCAGGATTCAGTTTCTCAACAGGACAGGAGCAGGCCGACTCTGTGTCTGCTCCAGCCCTGAGGACCAGGCAGGGGCAGAAGGGAAGTGGAATTCCGGAGGGGCGGGGTTTGGGTAGCTGCTGTGCCCTGAATGTCCCTGGCTCCCCGATGTATCTCTGGGGCTTAGGGAGTGAGATGGAGTTCTTACCAGCTGCTCTGAGTGCAGTGGCTCCTGGATGACTCAGGATTCAGTTTCTCAACAGGACAGGAGCAGAGGGACTCTGTCTGCTCCAGCCCAGAGCGGCCCTCTGGTTCTTACACTCTCTCCACCATTTCTCCTGTGCTGTTCCTTGATCATTAGGAGCAGGGTTTGTGTTGTAGATGTATCAACTGGGACTGACTGCAGAGTTAGTTGTTCTCTATATTTTGACCAGTTATGGATTTTTGTTATAGTCTCCATCTGCTGTAAATTAAGCTTCTTGATGAGAGGAGGAAAGAGCTATACTTATCTGTGGGTATAAGGATACATACTTAGAAAGCAGTTAGAAAATATGCTGATTTAGGACAGTAGCAGTAGTAGGTTACCAAGGATCAGCTTCTGTTTGGAGAGGGGTTCCCGAGAGAAGGGACAACTGGTAGCAGTGAAACAAACAACTCAACATAAAATTGTGGGTTACAAGCTGATGGCCTATGTTCTGCTGGAGACAGCCTTCTCTTCTATTCTGAAAGCTCTCTGGATTGCTCTTCTCTTGCAGATCAAAAGCCCAGTCTTTTATTTACATATCAATTCAGTCATTACTCCAGGTTCCCTTTTAATTATCACATGGATCAGCATTCTAGAACCCTAGCCCCTGGATTCTTAGGAGAAAGTAAGCGTATTTATTTTTTATTTTTATTTTTTTAACATTGTGTAAGAGTTCAGAGATCTTTCTGCCTTTGTTAAGCACAGACAATAAGCTAGCCAGATAGGACTCTGCCCTGAAGTTACTATTCCTACCACACCTGGGCCCAAACTATCTCTGTCCCAGGCTGACCTTGAACTCAGGAATATGCCTGCCTATGAATCTGCTTGCCTTTGGATCTTTCTGACCACCTGACTCATTGTGCAACTGCTTCTTCTGTTCTTTTAGGTTTATGAAGCCCCTCTTATAATTCATATTGCATCCTTAAATTTTGAATAGTAGAGAAATTATATATTTTTGAACTCATGTTTTCCGAGTTCTTTCTCATAGCCTTAAGGGATGTCCTGAAGGTCACAGCATTTACCATTTTCCTAAGATATTAGAGACACCTTTGCCTGCTGGACTTGCACTGGCTGTGGTTATCATCAAGTCATTACCCTTGGCAAGGAGAACATTCCCCAATAACCTTGTCAGGGAGAATATTTCTGGATGGAGGAACATGAAGTGAAGATACACACACACACACACACACACACACACAAGCCTCACACCTGCAGTAACCATTGGCACTCATGTCATGGAGGATCACTACTGGCTCTATTCCAGGGGCAGGAACCATATTACTCCATCCCTTACGTGGTGAAGCAGGACTTGGCAGTAGAATCTCCCCTAGAGTTCATGATTGTACCAGCCACAGGCAGTTGTCTAGGTTTGCAGTACCAGGCATGATTTCTGTCTTAATGATTGTAACTTAAGTCCAATTAGCTACCTGTTAATTACCCCAGGAAATAAGTACCACTACTGTGTTCTTGAGGATATCTTACCATGTTGGTCATTGTGATTTACAGCTAGGTAGGACTATTACTTGTTATTTTCCTTGACAGCTTACATAGAACCTTCAGATACTATGAGAGCCACTTCTCAGGGAAGAGACTTTTAGGTCAACTCCATTTCTATTCCTCCATGGTCAGTGTCTGAAATATGTGGCGTAAGGCAAGTTCTGCAGCAATGGGCTCTTACCTTAATGTTCTAGAAGGTAAACAAGGCCACCAACAATAGCATCTTTGTTTTGGGAGTTTCTTGGACTCTCCTTAACAACAAGAGCTCCATGTCTGGCACTGGGATTTTTTTTGTTAGTCTTTGGCCCTTGATGGGATGGTATAACATTATCTAAATTATATGTATACACATATATATGTAATTAGAGACTAAATAATACATTTCTATATTTTTCAAATGTCTTTAGTATTATATATTTATTCTTTTCTCTTTGTATTTCTCTCTTTTCATCTAATCCATTTTGATTTTTCCATCCACCTCATCATAACACCTGAGTCCTACTTACTATCCTAGTCTCCAGAGCTCCTTCTCCCAGCCACTCCATGGGCCCCCTTTACTTTCCTAGTTTCTGTGGTTGGTGAGACCCATTTAGAATGACACTTGCATCCAAATCAGTAGGACCATAAGACTGTGTTGTTTTAATTCACTGAGCTTGCTGTGATTTGGTACAGAAGCTCAACAGGGCTGGGCTCAGAATGTGTGTCTATGATAGGGTGGTAGTCTTGCCTCTCCTGCTCCATGGTTTACACAGAGGCCCAGGAGAGAACTGACTTGGTACCGATGGTGCCCAAGGAATATGAGTTGAGTCCTTTGCTGGTGGCTGATTTTGTCCAGCAGAATCCTCAACTTATGATCCCTGAGTGTGTACAGTAGCTTTGATGAATCATGAGTTGTATTCTCATGTATGAAGGATGTCATGCCATCTTTCAGGTATCAAAGCGGGTCTATTTGCGGGGCGCCGCCTCTCCGAAAAGGAGAACGCCACGCTTCAGGATTCTTCTGGCAGCATTTTTATTACAGCTCTCTTAGTGTTACAGCTCTCTTAGATGGTAGTGAGGCGAGGGACCCCAAGCCCCAAAAGCTAGTGGCTTATATAGCGCTTTAGGAGATGTGCCGCACACTCATTGGCTCTTATGATGTCGCCAAATTAGCATACTGATTTTCGCGCCTTGCCCAGTTCCAATGGCGGATGCGGCTCCTAACATCTGCCCCTTTTTTATTAAATTGCTGCAACAATTTTCCAACTGTTATTTCGCCGATCAAGCCCACTGTTCTAGCAGTAAGGCGTTCAAGGCAGTTAAACAGTTGTGAGACCCTCCACACTTATCTCCCGTGCAATGGGAACCCGAGCCCTGGGAAGTGTGGAGGACTACCACTCAGGATTCCTGGTGCAATGGGAACACGAGCCCTCAGGGTATCCCATTGAATGATAGTGTCTCATTGTTTAAGCATATTCAACCAAGCTTGAGGGGATGTTCCCTGCTCTAAGGCAAGCAGTGCTTGAGTGATAAGTACTTTATCTCTACGATGTTGTTTTTTAAATTTGCAGAGCAACCAGAGTGTGATCAGCACTCCCCCAAAGATCATACAGCCAAACATTCCTACCCCCACCCACTCCTTAAAAAGGGAGAAGGCGGACGTGAGCCAGGAAGTGAAGTCTTCAACATCAATCGGGTTTATTCTGGTCCCATTCAAAACAGCAATCGTGAGCAGGAGTTCTTCTTGTAGCTCCTCAGCCTGTTGTGACCAATTTCCTTGTAAAAAATTAGATAATTTAGTACTTTCTGTAAAAGACTCATTGTTATATTTCAAGGGTGTGATACACATGTGTTTAGTATGACTCACACAGCTTACTTGAAGAATATCAGCAATTTCTTCCATTTTGCTTTGTAATAGATCTATTCGCTGATTAGCAAGCAGTATCCCAGAAATCAAATGGCTATTCATTTTATGCTGTTTTACCATAGCATCTGCCGAGGCATTCACTATATTATTTATTGTTTCTGCTGCTTGGACTTGATTGGCTAGGGCAATACCCGCAGTCACCGCTGCAGCAGCCGACATTGCAACAGCCGTCACAATGGCCGCCGTGATGCCAAAATCTCTCTTTTCTCTAATTAAGGAGATTATTGGAAATTTATCGGGAT
>NW_021614391.1:0-700 GCF_004785775.1 Grammomys surdaster | reverse complement strand
TCGCACAATCTAATATGCTGCTTTTATTTTTAAATTCTGCTAAAATAAAAAAGAAGGGAGCCGAAACACAAACTGCTGCCCTTTTGGCTGAATAATTTGCCAACAAGTTATTATATTTAATATCATTCAATATCACTGGTGTAGTATCAGTTCTGGTTGCTGATACATTCCAAATGTCATGTTGTGACTCACCTAGAGTTGCAAAGGCTGATAAACTGGTAGCAGCCCCCGCTAAATTTGTCAACACCCATTGATAAAATGGCCATTCGTTTACCTTCCCTGTTTTATTTCCTGTCATAGCCATCCTTTTTAGAGGTGGCGATAAGGTGAAGCCTCGAGATACTTCTACCTTAGGCATCCTTTTAGATTGGCAGTGCGTAAACACTGGTGGAAATGACTGATCTGGAGGGCACCATGGCCACACTCTGACATTAGTGGCATTATTGGTTTGCCAATATGATCGTTCAAGTATGGTTACCTTACTTTTTAGCAATAATGTAGTGATATTCACAGGGGACTGTTTTTTATTAGATGTATTTCCACTGGCCTCAGATTGTCCTGCCACTATGTTATTGAGTACCTCGAGCAGGACACCAGTGCCTATTTGGGAATCTCCAAGTGGATCAATCCAGTGTCCCAATGTAGCATTGCGAAGTACAACGCATGGGGTCTCTGCCCTGTTTGTTATGGTGAAACACAA
>NW_021614390.1:0-4035 GCF_004785775.1 Grammomys surdaster | reverse complement strand
TCTCCAAAACTTGAGGGCTCTGGGCTTACTGCCTGATGAACAGGGAGAGGCTTGTGTTCTGCTGGAGGAGGAATGTTGCTTCTATATCAATGAGTCTGGGCTGGTAGAAACAGATGTGCAAATGCCAAAAGACCTCCTGGGATCTCCAGGAGCCTAATGTTCCCAACAACCCTGCTCCATGGCACTGAAGTCCCTTGGTAGCTTGACTTCTGTCCCACCTTGATCCTGTACTAACTTGGAGCCTTGCTGCTGTGTTCATAAAAAGAGAAAGGGATAAAGAGCATGTTCTGAGGGTGTGTGGAGAGGTATGGGGGAAGGGGATGTCTCAGCAGGCTCATGCCAAGGCATCTCTTCTCCCTGAGGGACCAGTCACACACCAGTATATCATAGAATAGAGTTTATTCAGGGTGCAGAGAGGGGAGCCAGGAGGGTAGTAGAGGCAGAGAAAGAGAGAGAGAGAGAGAGACAGAGACAGAGACAGAGACAGAGACAGAGACAGAGACAGAGAGAAGTAGAAGCTGGCCATAACCACATGGACAGAGGGGGAAGGGAAGGGGGACGGGCAAGGGGACAGGGAGAAGCTAGAGGCAAGAAGGCAAGAGAACAAGAGAGCAAGAGATTAAGACAGAGAGGAGGGGGTAACCAGCTCCTTTTATAGTGGGAAGGCCTACCTGGCTATTGCCAGGTAACTGTGGGAGGAGCATACCTGACTGTTGCCAAGTGACTGTGGAGGTAGAGTTTAGACAGAATACTAACACTTGCTTCCCTTGGCACCTTGTGTCATCCAGTTATTAATCCAGCAGATGAGTAGCATTGCAAAGATCACTGATAATCCCAGCTTGTTTCAATATCAAACTGTTCCCAACACAGGAGACAGTCACTCCAATGACACCTCTCATTATGAAAAGGAAAAAGAGGAGTTGTGAGGCAGTGGGCCATGCCACCAGACAGAAGCACTGGTAAGGTTGTAGCAAAGTACAGAACCTCCAGAAAACTCATAAATGAGTACAACAGGATGTCGACCTAGCTCCTGACCAGATTCCTGTCCTGGAGCACTGACTGAGACAGCCCACTAGGAGGACCATGACAATCACTCACTGAGAGACAATACCTGAACACTGCATGCAGATAGAGCATCCCTAACTGAGCCAATATGAACACCTCCCCACCTCATCATATTTATACGGTCCCAGTCCACATCAAATAGAGTGCCTGAGTGCTCTTTACAAAAGGTTGTGTGAGCGTGCCAGGCTTATTGAGCTGGATTGCTCCACAGAAGAGCTTTTTCTCAAGCAAAGTGTTGGCTTTTGTTCCGTTTTCCCAAGGCTGATCTTACCTAAGGTCCCGTTGCCTCTGAAAGCCCATGTGATGCCCGACTTGATGAGTGGCCTTGTAAAACCCAACCCTGCCTGACTGGTTCATTTGGGAATTCAGTACCACATGAGAGCTTTTGTCCTGGAGAGAGTTCTAGAAGCAGTGACATATAAATGACATGGCAATTGGGAAATAAAAAGGAAAAGCCACAATTCAGACCACATCTTCCTGCATTGTTCAGCACCTAGAACACTTGCTGGGCCCGAGGGTGTGGAACCAGGACCCAGGCTTGCCAGAAGTCCTGTAGATGTCCGGACTCTAGAAAACACTCACTTGTGTAAATGCGAGCCTCCTTGGTCATGCACACTTTTTCGCTGAGCTTTCACTCTATGGAGTGACACTGGCTGGCCCAGGAAACCTTGAAGCACTGGAAGCAGCTCAGGATTTGTGCTATGGACAAGAACACTAAACAGTGGGTGGGCAGCACGGGCCAGAACACTCTACCACACCCCTTCCCCATTCCTGTCGACCTCTATCTAGTACTTACGTGACACCACCTTGGCCATCTTGTCTTGGGCAAGCTCCACAGACAACAGAGATGCCAAGATCACCAGGAGCAGCCGGGACTCGATCCCTCAGAGCCACACTCATGTCTGGATCCTGCACAGCCAGGTGTCTTGTCCTGATACAACCCAGTGCACCCAGACTGTGGAGCCTGGGGGAGGAGGTGTAGCAATGCTGGAGTCTGCATACTCTCCTGAAAGGTTTCCAGGGCGGTGTATGCACCTTGCTCAGGTAAAGAAACAGGGAAGGGAGAGAGAGAAAGAGAAAGAGAGAGAGACAGAGACAGAGACAGAGAGACAGAGAGAGACAGAGAGATAGAGAGAGACAGAGAGAGACAGAGACAAAGACAGAGAGACAATGAGATTATGGAGGTATGATGTGTGTTAATTTCTCCTCTTTAGATAACAGGACACCTTCTCTGTCCTCTACTTTGGGATCAGCCACGTTTGCAGGCCTTGTAGACCTTACCTAGATGCATTTTACCTCAAGAAATGCTGCCTTAATCTGGAGATGCAACTCAGTTCCACCTGTACCTCTTTCCTAGTTCTGTCTTTCAAAACTGTCCTCTTGAAGGACAATCCCACACTGGGACCAGAGATCACTTCTCCTTCCAAGCCCGTCTGCTCATTCTCTATTCCCTGTCCCTTCCTTCTCTTTACTGTCTGTATCCTATCTCTCTTTACCATGTAACAAATATGGTGCTTTGAATGAGAATGGACCCCAGAAGCTCATAGGTTTGAAGTTTGGTCCCCAGTAGGTGGAACTGTTTGGAAAGGATTATGAGGTGTGGCTTTGTTGGAGGAGGCATGTCACAGAGGGTGAGCTTTGAAGTTTCAAAAATCCACAACATTCTTCTTTTTTTATTTTATCTGCGTTTATTTTATGGTGAATTTATTTCAATGCCATGAGCTTTTGCTTCTTCAGTTTTTTCTGGGATATCTTTTTCTTCTGTGCAACTTTCTCCTCTGGCTTTGCAACAATCTGTTCCTTCTCAGTGAGGATCCTCTCAGTGGGGCAGGGGGAGGCAGCTCATGGATGGGTTAATTCAGCCGTGAGCTCTGTAGGTTTGTTGGCGCATCTTAGGTACCTTGTTCACCTGGATGTGTTCAATGACTAGAGAATCTATGTCTAGACCCTTAAGTTCAGCATTACTCCCTGCGTTTTTAAGCATGTGCAGCAAAACTTCTGCACTCTTTTTTTGGCCACCATCCCTGTGTCCAGTCCCACTGTTTGGCCTGGGCACACCTACCAACTCCACCACAATACGGACAGAATGGCACACATTGTTTTTTTTAAAGTGACATCCTACAGGTTCTTGGTACTTTTGTGGATGTGCATGCCCTTGATAGCCTGGGCAGTTTCACAGATGTTCTTAAAGTGAACAGGAATGTTTGAACCTCATGATTTACAAGATTTTGTGGGATTTTCTGGGTTCAGAGAGTAGTGAACCATCTTGACGGGTCACCTCTCACCACTTACAGGAAGAGCCACACCTTTCTCAATTATCTTTCTCTGCCCCATGCTGGTGGATCAAATATAAGCTCTCAGCTACTGATCCAGCTGCACACTTACCTGCCTGCTGCCATGCTGTGAGCCATGAAGGTCATAGACTCTAACCCTGTGAAACTGCAAGGCTCCAAATAAACTCTTATGTAAGTTGCCTTGGTCATGGTCTTACCACAGCAACACATAGGAACTAACAGGACAATAATTTATGGGACTGTAGAGATCGCTAAGCAGATAACCATAAGTACTGCAGTAGGTGATTAATTGTATACAAATCCATCCAATGTTGGTGCCAAGATTTCCTTGCCCCAGTGTTCTGGGTTCTCAAATGAAAGACACACATGCAGGCTTGTATTTTAATATGCCTTAAACAGCTCAATGGTTTTGCCACTCCCAAACTGCCACATGGATAACACTTCTCCACTGATACTCTTAAGTTATTACTTACTAAAATTTATACTCAATCTTTGATGTCCTAGAGCCAAAGGGGGGAGGGGCTGGGGCCACTCTTTCTTGGCTCTTACATCAGTGGTATTCTCTCTCTTCTGTATCTCTCAGGCCCGGACCCACCTACTGCAACAAGGCCACACCTCCAAACAGTGCCACTCCCTGAGGCAAGCATATACAAACCAGCACAAAAAAGAACAGGCA
>NW_021614389.1:0-1535 GCF_004785775.1 Grammomys surdaster | reverse complement strand
TGCACATGGGATAGATACTCAGGTGGAGTGGTCTTGAGATGGCCCCTCCTTCAGTTTCTGTCCCTCACTTTGTCTCCATATTTGCTCCCTTGAGTATTTTGTTGCTCCTTCTAAGAAGGACCGAATCACCCTCACTTGGTCTTCCTTCTTTATGGGCTTCATGTGGCCTGTGAGTTGCATCTTGGGCATTTCAAGGTTCTAGGCTAATATCCAATAATCAGTGAGTGAATACCATGTGTGTTCTTTTGTGATTGGCTTACCTCACTCAGGATGATAATTTCTAGTTCCATCCATTTACCTAGGAACCTCTCGAATTCATTGTTTTTAATAGCTGAGTAATACTCCATTGTGTAAATATACCACATTTTTTGAATCCATTCCTCAGTTGAAGGACATCTGGGTTCTTTCCAGCTCCTGGCTATTATAAATAAGGCTGCTATGAACATAGTTGAGCATATGTCCTTGTTATATGTTCGAGCATCTTCTGGGTATATGCCTAGGAGTGGTATAGCTGGATCCTCGGGTAATGCTATGTCCAATTTTCTGAGGAACCGCCAGACTGATTTCCAAAGTGGTTGCACCATCTTGCAGTCCCACCAACAATGGAGGAGTGTTCCTCTTTCTCCACACCCTCGCCAGCATCTACTATCACCTGAGTTTTTAATCTTAGCCATTCTGACTGGTGTGAGATGGAATCTCAGGGTTGTTTTGATTTGCATTTCCCTGACGACTAAGGATGCTGAACATTTCTTTAGATGCTTCTCGGCCATTCGAGTTTCTTCCGTTGAAAATTCTTTGTTAAGCTCTATACCCCATTTTTTAATAGGGTAATTTGGTTGCCTGGAGTCTAATTTCTTGAGTTCTTTGTATATATTGGATATTAGCCCTCTATCAGATGAAGGATTGGTAAAGATCTTTTCCCAATTTGTTGGTTGTCGTTTTGTCCTATTGACAGTGTCCTTTGCCTTACAGAAACTTTGCAATTTTATGAAGTCCCATTTGTCAATTCTCGATCTTAGAGCATATGCCATTGGAGTTCTGTTCAGGAACTTTTCCCCTGTGCCCAAGTATTCGAGGCTTTTCCCCACCTTCTCTTCTATTAGTTTCAGTGTATCTGGTTTTATGTGGAGGTCCTTTATCCACTTAGATTTGAGCTTTGTACAAGGGGATAAGAATGGATCAATTTTCATTCTTCTACATGTTGTCCTCCAGTTGAACCAGCACCATTTGTTGAAAATGCTGTCCTTTTTCCACTGGACAGTTTTAGCTCCTTTGTCAAAGATCAAGTGACCATAGGAGTGTGGGTTCATTTCTGGGTCTTCAATTCTATTCCATTGATCTTCCTGCCTGTCTCTGTACCAATACCAGGTAGTTTTTATCACTATTGCTCTGTAGTACAGCTTGAGGTCAGGGATGGTGATTCCTCCCGAAGTTCTTTTATTGTTGAGAATAGTTTTCGCTATCCTAGGTTTTTTGTTATTCCATATGAATTTGAGAATTTCCTTTTCTAACTCTGTGAAGAATTGAGTTGGGAT
>NW_021614388.1:0-3508 GCF_004785775.1 Grammomys surdaster | reverse complement strand
CCTGAAAAAGTCTTGGAAAATTTATCAACGAAAATCACAGGCTATACATTTTGTTCAGGAGCAGAAAAAAAATAATAATTGGCTATTAAAATGTAGCATAGGGGCCATCATTCATATACCAACGTTTAAACCAATTAAAGCTTTAAAATGGTTAACTTCTAACCCTGTTTGTGTAGACCGATGGCTCTTAACTAATAAGACATTATATATGCTTGAATGACTAGTAAAAGAACAGTTAGAAACTAAACATTTTAAGGAAATTACTAGTCCTTTCAATTCTCTTGAATTTGTATTAAAAAAGAAATCTGAAAAATGGAGAATGTTCATTGATTTGAGAGCTGTAAACAAAGTAATTCAATCAGTTGGGTCGTTATAGCACTGGATCCCTTTACCTTCTGCATTATCTAAAGATTGGCCTATTATGGTTATTGACTTGTGATTGTTTTTTAAGTAACAAGATATAGAGAAATTTGCTTTTACAATGCCTAAATATAGTTATGCCCAGTCTGTAAAACAATGCCAATGGAAATTTCTTTCTCAAGGAATATTAAATAGTCCAAGTTTTTATGTCAGTATTTATGTATCAACCACTGGAAGTAGTTTGTAAACAAATTTTCTCAATCCATTACTTATCAATATATAGATATTTTATTGTCTGGATCTAATACAGACACCTTAAGAAAGAATGTTTAGTTGTCCGCAGAGGCTCTTGTATCTAGAGTGAGGATGCATAACTTTCAATATAGATAGAATCCTCAACATAATTAAGCATAGCTTAAACAAAAGGGAGAAATGTAGCAGAATTTTAGCTGTCATTATATGTGGCATGAATTCCAGAGTGATGGCACATAGGCTTTGACATAGCCCTTTTCAGTGATTGATATTTGAGATTTTATGGCGTTGTTCCTTTGAAGGGTCCTCAGGGCCTTTTTATAACTTATTTCAGAGGCATACCTGACAAACCAGGAAATATCATATGCCTTAGAATTGTGTAGGTAATGAATTCCTTCAAGAAAACCTCTAGATCAGATAAGAGGATTTGACGTGTGGAAACTGACTTGGTATAAATGTCTTTTGTGTAATAAGAAACAGTGCTTCAGATTTTGACAGGATAATCCCCCTGCTGCTTGAGAAAGCATAGCCTCGTCCTGTAGTGTTGTTCTTTCTTCCACCCTACCACATAAGATAGAATACCAATATGTGGCCAAGTACTTAGAGAGAGCTGGCAAGTCCCAAGAGATACAAGAATGTTGAAATTATTTTCTGTATTCTACCAGACCACCAGTGATTAAAGCTAGATACAAAAACCAATAACAACAGAGAGCTTAAAATTTATGGAAATTGAAGTATTCTCTTCTGAATGAAAAGTGGGTCAGCATGAGAAGAAAGACTTCTAAGATTAAGGAAAAATTAAACATTTCTAGATTTCAAGGAAAATGAATGAATAGCATTCCCAAACTTGTGAGACACAAAGAAAAGAATGCAAAGAGGAAAGTTTATAGCACTAAGTGCCTTCATAAGTAAATAGAAAATATTTGATACAAGAAATTTAACAGCACACAAGAAGTCTTTAGAAGAAAAGAAGTGGCATCTAAGAGGGAGAGACTAAGAAATAATCACTTTTAGGGATGAAATCTGAAGGAGATGCAAAAGAACAAACCAAAAATCAAGAAGATAAAAAAAAACATTTTTTCCCTTTGGAGTTACCATCCCCTTCAGCTCCTTCAATCATTCTCCTAACTCTTCCATGGGGCCCCTGATCTCATTCTAGTTGTTGGCTGTAAGTATCTGCCTCTGTCTCAGTCAGCTTCTGGTAGAGCCTCTCAGAGGACAGCCATGTTACTGTCTGCAAGACAACATAGCATCAGTAATAGTGTCAGAGTTTGGTGCCTGCCCATCGGATCATTTCCAAGTGGGGCCAGTGCCAGTGACTGGTTGGCTTTTCCTCTAGTCTCTGCTCCATTTTTGTCTCTGTATTTCTTTTAGACAGAACAATTCTGAGTTAAAATTTTTGAAGGTGAGTTGGCGTCCCCATCCCTCAACTGAGGGCCTTGACTAACTACTGAAGGTGGTCTCTTCAGGTTACATTTCTACACAGTTGGACACTTTGGCAAAGGTCATCCACATTGAGTCCTGGGAACTTCCCACATCCCAGGACTCTGGGACTTTCTAGAAGTCCCTCCAACCCCCTGCCGATGCATATTTCCATTAATTCTCCTGGCCTTCCGGGGTGAGAAAAACCTACCAACCAAAGAGCATATATTGGCAGGTACATGGCCAAGGCAATTATGTAGCAGTAGACTGCCTTGTTTGGCCTGAGAGGGAGAGGTGGTGCCTTATCATCGAGATACTTGATGCTACAGGGAAAGGGGACACTTGTGGAGTGAGTTAGAGGTAGGTGAGTGGGTGAGGGGAGTGAAGGAAACAGTCTGTCAGAGAAAATGGGGGGAAGGATGGGGTGAAGAACTCTGGGGAAAACCTTTCAAGTGTAAACAAAATAAGCTAATAAATTTTAAAAATAAAAAAAGACAAACAATGTCAGTGAGGAAATTCAGAGAATTATAGCAGCATATTTAAAAAACTTCATGGAATTGGAAACTTGAAATGAAATGGATTATTTTTGTAGATCAGATAAATAAGCCAAATAAACCTATATTCCCCAATAAAGTAGTCTTAATCTTTAAAACTTTCTCAAACCAAATAAAGCCCAGGGCCAGATGGTTTATCACAGAATTCTACCAGAAGATTTTAGGAATTGTTAATGCCAACAATTCTCAAATTATTGTAGAAAACAAAAGCAAGATATATTGCCCAATTCATTTTCTGAGGCCACAGTTAGGCAGATATTCAAACTACAGAAAAACACATCAATAACAACTACGGACTAATTTTTTAATGAATATAGATAGAATATTGCTCAATAAAATACTTGCAGAGTGAATGTAAGAACACATCCAAATATTCATAAAGATAGAATATTGCTCAATAAAATACTTGCAGACCGAATTTAAGAACACATCCAAATGTTCTTCCAGCACTTTTGAGTTGGCTTTATCCTAGAGATGCAGGAATGGTTAAGTATAGGAAAACTAGTAAATGCAATCCATTACATAAACAAAATGAAAAAAACCCCACAAGTTTATTTCATTATATAGAAAAAAACATTTGTCAAAATCCACACCATTTCATGGTAAAAGTCTTGGAGATACTAGAGATAAAGGAATATACTTCAACATAACTAAAGCAAGTTATGAGAAAAACCTCAAAGAGTGAGAAAAACTGTGGAGAGAAACTCAACATAACTTTGAACAAGACAAGATTCCCTACTTTCTTCATATCTACTCCATATAGAATGTCAAGTTTTAACTAGAACAATAACACCACTGAAGGAGATCAAGTGGATACACACTGGTAAAGAAAGAGTCAAGGTGTGGTTATTTGCAGATGATATGATAGTATCTATAAGTGGCTCTCAAATTCTCCCTGGGAAATCTGACAGCTGATAAAC
>NW_021614387.1:4081-7130 GCF_004785775.1 Grammomys surdaster | reverse complement strand
GGAGCCCGCCCCGGGCCAGGAGCGAATTCCTGGGTCCCAGTGGGTCCCGGTTGCTCCTTGTTTGGGGAGAGTGTTGCTTTTACCTTACCTGGGATGCTGCGTGAGTTCAAGCTCCTGGGAGTCCCTGTTTCTCTCGGTTTTCTGGGGTTGAGTACGGAGCTGCCGCCTGCGACCTACTCTATGCTCGGGCCCAAACCCAGGATGATATTTTCTAGCTCCATTCATTTGCTTACAATACACATGGTCTTAATAGCTGACTAGTACTCCACTGTGTACCACATAGTCTGTATCCATTCTTCCATTGTGAGACTTCTAGGTTGTTTATAGTTTCTGGCTATCACAAATAGGGCTGCCATGAACACAGTGGAACAAATGCCTCTGTTGGATTGTGGGGCATCTTTTGGCTATATGACCAAGAGTGGTATAGCTGGGTCATCAGACAGACCTATTCCCAAATCTGAGAAACCTCCAGATTCATTTCCAGAGTGGCTGAACCAGCTTGCAATCCCACCATCAATCGAGGAGTGGTCCACATTCTCAACATTCTTGACCACATATGCTCTAACTTGAGTTTTTTATCTTAGCCATTCTGGTTGTTGTGAGGTGGAATCTCAGGCATGTTTTCATTTGCAATTCCCTGATTACTAAGGACTTTGTGAATTTCTTGTAGTGCTTCTTATTCACCCATGATTCCTCTGTTGTGAACTCTCTATTTAGGTCTATACTTCATTTTTTAATTGAGTTCTTTTGTTTTCTGGAGTTGAACTTCTTGAGTTCTGGGACACAATGAAAGCAGTGCTAAGAGGAAAATTCATAGCACTAAGTGTCCTGGTAAAGAAACTTGGGAGAGCCTACACTTTTAATTGCATACCTAAGTGCTCTAGAACAAAAAGAAGCAAACACACCCAAGAGGAGTAGACAGCAGAAAGTAATCAAACTCAGGGTGGAAATCAAGCAAATAGAAACAAAGAGAACAATACAAACAATCAACAAAACTAGGAGCTGGTTCTTTGAAAAAACACTATCCAATCTATCTCAAGTGCAGAAACAGTATTCAAATTAAGAAATCAGGAATAAAAAGGGAGATATAACAAAAGAAACTGAGGAAATTTAAAAAAATCATCAGATTCTTCTACAAAAACCTATACTAAACAAAACTAGAAAATATAGATTAAGTTGACAGTTTTCTAGACAGATACAACATATAAAAGTGAAATCAAGAGAAGCTAAATTTTCTAAACATGGCAATCTCCTAAGGAAATAGAAGAAGACATTCAAAACCTCCTAACCAAAAAAAGCCCAGGCCCAGGTTGCTTTTGTGAAGAATTCTACCAGAACTTCTAAGAAGAGCTAATACCAACACTCCTCAAACTATTTCATAAACTATAACCAGAAGACACACTACCTAATTTGCTCTGGTCAGCAAGTCAGTCAACAGGGTCTAGAAAGAGAGAGAGAGTGGGGATGGAGGGGCAAAAGAAACAAAGAATGGAGACAAGACAGAGTGTGTGATCAAGTCCTGTTTATTGAAAGGAAATCATGGGTATACATAAGCACAAGCAGGGGAATGCAGCTGAAGACACTTTACCACGTGAAATTTGCAGCTGGCAGCATTAAACAACAAAACAAGATATGAAGGAAAAACAAAATGTTTGTCAGAGTGTGCTCAGCTGTTGTAAGCTGTTGAAAACAAGTCTCTTGTCAGGGTATACGGCCTGAGATGGCTGCAAGGATGATAGCTGCCTTCTGCTAGGACTTGGCTCCCACCACTAATTTATTTTATGAAGCCACAATTTCTTTGATATCTAAACCACATAAGGACATAACAAAAAAAAGAGAGAACTTCAAACTAATTTTGTTTATGAATATCGATACTTAATAAAATTCTTGCAAATTGAGTTCAAGGGCACATCAAAACAATCATTCACCATGAGCAAATAGGCTTCATCCCAGGTTTGCAAAGTTGGTTCAATAAATAAAAATCCATTAACATAATCCACTATACAACCAAAGTCAAAGAAAAAAATCACATGATCATCTCCTTAGATACAGAAAAATGATTTGATTAAATACTGTAACCTTTCATGTTAAAAAGTATTGGAGGAATCAGAAATTCAAGACCCATACCTAAGCATAATAAAAGCAATACATCGGAAACGAACAGTCAATATCAAATTAAATAAAGACATATTTGAAGCAAAACCCCCTAAAATCAGGGACAAGACAAGGATACCCACTATCCATGTATCTATTCAATATAATACTCAAAATTCTAGCTTGAGAAATAAGACAACAAAAAGAGATAAAGTGGATACAAATTGGCAAAGAACTCAAGGTATCACTTTTTGCCAATGATATGATAGTAAACATAAGACACACAAAAGTGTACCAAAGAACTTCTACACCTGATAAAACACTTCAGCAAAGTGTCTGGGTATAAAATTGACTCAAATAAATCAGTGGCCTTCCTTTATACTAATGATAAATGAGCTGAGAAAGAAATTAGAGAAACAACACCAATACTATACTAATACTATAACAAATACTATAAAATATCTTGGGGTATCTCTAACCAAATAATTAAAAGATACCTATGACAAGAACTTCATGTCTTCAAGAAAGAAATCAAAGACCTCTGAAAATGGAGAGATCTATAATGCTCATGAATTGGAGAATTAACATAGTAAAAATTGATATCCTAATAAAAACATTCTACAGATTCAATGCAATCCCCTTCAAAATTCCAACACAATTCTTCAAGTACATGGAAAGAGCAATTCACAATTTCATAACAGAAAAACAAAAATCCAGGATAGGTTAACAAGTCTTAACAATAAAAGAACTTCTTGTGGAATCACCAACCCTGATATCAAGCTGTACTCAGAGCAATAGCGATAAAAAATGCATGGTACTGGTACACAGTTCAATCAGTGGAATAGATTTGAAGATCCAGAAATAAAACCACACTTTTATGGACACATGATCTTTGACACAGAAGCAAAAAATATACATTAGAAAAAGAGTGGATCTTCAATAATTGGTGCTGCTC
>NW_021614387.1:0-4071 GCF_004785775.1 Grammomys surdaster | reverse complement strand
GCTCAGACTGTAAGAACACAAATTGAAAAATGTGTCTCCTTGAACATTTACAAGGGACTAGGATGGCTGTGAGTTAGCCCAATGACGGGATTATTGTAGGTCCACTTCCCAGGGGCCCAAAAAGGAGTGTGTGGTGCTGGGAGTGGGTGCAGCCTACACGGCCTAAGACAGGGCTCTCACCCTCCTTTCACCCGCCTCGGGGTCCCTTGACATTGCCCATCGTCGACAGCCTAAAGCCTCCGACCATCGATGTGACTCGTCTCACATCAATGTTTCAGGGTTGTGAACTTGTCTAAGACCCCCCATAATTAGACATCCAAATTCAAAATTCACATAGTTGGGATTGATCATAAGATGCCTTCTCTAACTAAACAGAGAAGGGGGAGATGCCAGAAGCCAGGACCCTCGCCCTTACCCTCACCCCCTACCTTTCCCCACCTGCACAATGTTCCCTGAAGCTTGGCAACTGCAAGATCCTGCTTGGAAACTGCAGATAGACTCAAAGCAGTGTACCATATCTTCTGAAGAATAGCAGGGAGACCGTAACTCAAGCAGGGTACCATATCTTCTGAAGAATAGCAGATAAATCATAATTCAAGGCAGTGTACCGTATAGACCATGACATGTTTCAAGGCACAGGCCAAGAAGATTTTGTACTTTTCCACCATCTGGCCCCTCTTACCCCCTCCCCTTGTGAAACATGCTATAAAAAAGCATTTCATGTTCAAAAATAAATAAATTATTTAAAAAAAAAAAAAAAAAAAAAAAAAAGAAAAAATAAACCTGAGTGAGGTAGCTCAGAATCAGAAAAGGACATGCATGGTATATATTCACTAATAAGTGGATATTAGCTAAAAAAGTACAGAATATCCAGGATACAATTCACAGAACTCAAGAAGGTTAACAAACCGAAAGGCTCAAGTGAGAATGCTTCAATCCCACTTGAGAGGGAGAAGAAAGCAATCAGGTGTGGACAGACAGAAGGAGGGAGGGATCTGGTTTGGAGAGTACACAGGGAGGGGAAAAGGGGAACATGACTAGTTATTGGGGGGATGAACAGGGGTTAAGCCCTTAGGGCAGCAAAAGGAATGGAATCGGGCAATCTTGGGAGGTATAAGGTTAGGGGACCCTCTAGAATCCACCAGAGACCAGGGAGGTGAGATACCCTGAGGAATCAAAAGGAGAGACCGTAGATGATGTGCCCAACAATGGGTAGAGGAAAATTGTTGATTCCACCTCTAGTAGAAAGACAGGCCTTCCAGTGTTGTGATAGAGTTGCCATTTCACTGTCAAAAACTCTGACCCAGAATTGTTCCTGTCTGAAGAACTACAGGGACAAAAATCGAGAAGAGACTGAGGGAAAGGAGTTCTAGTGACAGGCTCAAATGTGGATCCTGCTCAATGGGAGGATACAAGGCTTGACACTATTACTGACGATATGGTATGCTTACAGATAGGAACCTAGCATGACTGTCATCTCAGAGAACCAAAAAGCAGCTGAAAGAGTCAGTTGCAGATACTTATTCCCAACCAGTGGACAGAAGTTGGTGACCCCTGTGTTTGAATTAGGGAAAGGTTGGAAGAAGCTGGGGAGCAGGGTGACCTCATAAGAAGACCAGCAGTCTCAACTAACCTGGACCACCAAGACCTCTCAGACACTGAGCTACTAACCACGCAGCATACACTAGCTGATATGAAGCTCCTGACACATATACAGCAGAACACTGCCTGGGCTGGCCTCAGTGAAGAAGAAGCACCTAACCCTTGAGAAACTTGAGGCTACAGTGGGTTCAGAAGTCTAGCAGGGTAGGGGTGGGGGAATGGAGACATCCTCTTATAGTTGGAAGAGGAGGTAACAGATGAGGGGCAGTCAGAGTGCCTTTCCTAATAATAATAATAATAATAATAATAATAATAATAATAAATAATAATAATAATGTAGAATTTTTAATTTGGTTTCAAATGTCTAAAATCTGACACCTGGTCAAATATGTATCATTTGAGACTGAAGCAGTTTATTTTAGACATATGTTAATACAGTACAATTTTGGCAAAAATACATGGTAATAATTATCTTAATTCCATGTGCACAGTAAAGCCTGAAGCATGTGTATGTTTTAACACTTTTGTAAAGAACATGCGACATCTTCCCTAAGATTCAATTGACTGAGAACAGAAAATAGAGATAAAGGTATACAGAGGAAGACTCTAGGATAAACGTTCTGGGAAATATGGGTGAGTCCTTAACCTACTGATAGCAGTTATTAACAACTTCCATTCTCAGCCTTCTGGGTGAAAAACAGATATACATTTCTTCTATTGAGGAGAAAGCTCTGTGTGAGCAGCATTCCTGGTTTCCCTGGTGCTCATCTGTGAGCATTCATACACTTTACATGATAGAAGATTTTTTTTTAAAAAATTTACAACCATAAGAAGCCTGTACATCTCTTCCTTCTATACTGCAACACTATCAGGGGCCTTTGCATATTGCTCTCCCGGGAGGGCCCACCTTTCCTAATCTGAGATAAAAGCTCAGTTGTCATGTTGCAGTGACTGCTCAGTCTCCTCAGGCTGCCTCCTCAAAATGATGTTGCCAGTTAGGCTGTTCGTGCTGTTGTTCTGGATTCCTGGTGTGGAGAGAGAGAAGTGAGAAAGAAGAATGGGGAGGGAGCAAGAACAGTAAATCCCATTGTTCATTACAAATATTATGTATGAGAAGATGGGTCTTATCCTCCAGCTTGGGGCTTCTGTGGTGTATATTTGTTAGAGGGAAGTTCCAGAAGTGCACATGTGCTATATAATGAAGATTATGATATGGGTGGATAGGATGGTTTAAGTTTTAACTAGAAGGACCCTGAGGCTTGTGTTTCACTTTTTTTTTGATAAGAAGGAAATTTTAGGATATAAATAATTTGTATGTGAAAATAAACATCAGAGTTGAAATTTAAAAAATTACAAGGTTGTTCAGGAAGTTTGTGCATAACTCTGTACTTCTCTCTCATTATTTCAGTTTGTGATGACACAAACTCCAGTTTCCCTGCCTGTCATCCTTGGAGATCAAGCCTCTGTCTCTTGTATGTCTAGTCAGAACCTTGTGCATAGTGATGGATTCACCTTTATAGAATGGTACCTGCAGAAGCCAGGCCAGTCTCCACAACTCCTCATCTATGAGATTTCCAAACGATTTTCTGGGGTTCCAAGCGGGTTCAGTGGCAGTGGGTCAGGCACAGATTTCACACTCAAGATCAGCAGAGTGGAACCTGAGGATTTGGGAGTTTATTACTGCTTCCAAGGTACACATCCTCCTCCCACAAAAACATGCTTGGGGTGTCCTAGCTGACAAATGATATTTATGTGTGAGAGAGATGTGCTGAGGAACTCCAGATTATTGGTTCCAGCTGAGGGCAAGTTCAGCCTGGTACAGCTCACTGATCATTCATTTTTGGCTTCATTGCCACAATAACAAAAATTTTGCACCCTCCTCAGAGAATGGTAAACAGTTGCCATCCCAGAAGCCGGAAAAGAATGAGAAAAAAGCTCCAGGGAAACCCATTTGGATTCAATAGGCCTTGAGTGATTTTTTACTCAGTTACCCAGTAAAGCAGATGGGAAGCTAAGATATATTTCTTTGTTAAACTGTCTTCTTTAATATGTAATTACTTCATTCAACAAATTTTATGCTTGTAACTTAAATTTATATATATCCTATGAAATTCATATATATGAGTGTGTGTGTATTTACATATATACCCTACTTCCATTTGCTTTTTATGTAAAGTATATACAGTAAGTCTGTAACTTTCATAACATGCTTTTACTGATAAAGTGTTTCTCTTCTGATATCTAAATGGTTCTTTTTATTCCATGCAGCTATTCTAACTGTATTGCCTTCTATGTTTAATTTCAATTACATGCACAGTTACAGATGGCTAGGAATATATTTTTGGTAGTATCTTCTGCTAGTATTGAATATTTTAATTCTTCTGTTAATATTCATTTGTCATTTTGTTTTGCATTTATTGATAAAATTTTACTTTTTCTTTCAGGTATTTAATCTTTTGGACAGGTGTT
>NW_021614386.1:848-8846 GCF_004785775.1 Grammomys surdaster | reverse complement strand
GCTACTTCAGCTTGCTTCTTGGGACCACTGGTTTCTTAATTTTTTTTTTTTCCAGCTTTTTACTCTGAGGTGGTGTCTTTGTCACTGAGATACAGTTCCTGTATGCAGCAAAATCCAGAGTCCTGTTTACATATCCAGTCTGATAGTCAATCCCTTTTTATTTGAGAATTCAGTTCATTGATGTTAAGAGATATTAAGGAAGCTGAGCAGTGTTGGTGCACACCTTTAATCCCAGCACTTGAGAGGTAGAGGCAGGCAGATTTCTCAGTTCAAGGCCAGCCTGGTCTACAGAGTGAGTTCCAGGACAGCCAAGGCTATACAGAGAAACCCTGTTTCAAAAAACAAAACCAAAATACAAAAATAAACAAACAAAAAAAAAGGAGAGAGATTAAGGAAAAGTGATTGTTGCTTCTTGTTATTTTTGTTGTTACAGTTCGAATTATGTTTGTGTAGCTATCTTATTTTGAGTTTGCTGAAAGAAGACTACTTTCTTGATTTTTCTAGAATAGTTTTTCTCCTTTTCAATGAGAGTGTAACATCATATATAAACAAATTACACTCACAGAATCCTTTGCTTTTGGCAAATTTCTTACGTACTGATGAATACAGGATCAAAATGCAGAATTTCTCTCTGTATATAACATTCTTCAGTTAGGACCTGGATTTCTAAAAGTACTCATCTCAGTAGATAGAGACAAAAATTGGGAACTCTAGAAATGATGTCCTTAGGATCACTCAATTAAGACTGATATTTAGGTAGCATTTTCGCTTGGATATGATGAAATGAAAGATCACTTCTAATGAAAGATCACTTATAACTCAAGGACATAGAGAATGTTTAACTTCATGGTGACAATATTGTACCCTACTGAGCTTCTAAAATTATCATGGCACAACAATGAAAGGAGCCTAACAATTTACAAAAGGAAACACAAACAATCAAAAAGTCAGATAACTGCCTTACAATGTTCTTCATTGTTTCAGAATTTCACTGTAAACTGTCAAAAATAACACATATTCACACGCACCCTACACATATGTACATGTGTGATAATGAATACTGGTGATGAATAAAAAGATGGGACTAGACTCAGGGCTTTAATCCCTCCACTGTGGAGACAGATTCAGATCATGCGGATATAAGAGGTTCCTCAGGAGTGGTTGTTTTTTAAGTCTCTAAAGCCTTTGAGAGCATGGTGACTCCACAAGCCCCACTACAATTTCTGTACTTAGGGTTATGTTTCATCTCTAACTCTACCCAGGCAAGGCAATTGCTCTAAACAATTTTCCACTGTATTCTCTAATCTATTCCTCCCACTCAGTCACTGAAAGACTTCCACATAGCTGTCAGGATGCTCTGGATCTGCTCTACACCACCCCACATATGTGCTATCTGCCTAGAACAGAGCTGGATCTACTAGGAAGATGTAACCTAGATCTTGCCTCCTATTCTAGATTTTCAAAATTTAAGCATAACATTCTATATAGAAATCCCTGCCACCTGACCTAATGTCACACATCAAAAGAACTGACAGGCTGGAACTAAAGCACCTTGACAATGTTGATAGAATTTCCCTACTGCAAATCACTAATGCAATACCAATGCTCATGACAAAATGAATTTTGAAACAAACTCAAGAGACAGAATTCAAAATACAATTCAAACACCATTCAGTGAGATCAATGGACATAAAGAGGAAACAAGCACAGGAACTCAAAGAAGGCAGGAACAACCTGAATGAAAGACAAGAGAACTCCTGCAAGTAGCTAAGGAAATAGTCAAGATAATGCAGGATGTGGACATTACATCTAGAGAGATAAAAATGTAAGGAATTCTCAATCTGAACAAAATGAGAAATGAAATTTGTGAGCCTGGTAGTAACTAAATGAAGAGGCAATTCACAAAGACACAGCATGCAGAAGACAAACATCAGTCTTTCAGTGCAAGCTGAAGGAGCTGGCTCAATCAAGGAAGTCATAAGTAACAGAAATAAACAAAATTCTTTTTGAATGTCAGTAGAAATATTAAAAGATAACAGTGTAATTCAAGCTTGATATAATATATTGGTCTTTCATTCCAGCACTCAGGGGCTCAGACAGGAAGATCTATGTGAGTTGATGCCATTCTGATTTCCATATCAGGAGACATGAAAGTCAGGTTTGCAGTGTGAGACTCTATTTTATAAACAGTAAACTGAAACAGGAAATTAAAGCTATATTTTCTACATTGATAGCAAAACCAGTTAAAATGTGCAAGGTTATTAGAAGACTGATTATATAGGTTGGAATGAATTTGTCTCCTATTGACTAACACTTTTGAAGCTGGATCCTCATTTGGTCATAATGCTTTGGGATATTTAGTTTTAGGAACATTACTGAATAAAGTATGACACTGGGTGTAGGCTCTTGAACAAAATAACTGACAAGAGTCACCTTAGTTATCTCTCACTCCTTAGTGACTGATGTTGAGGATGTGATCTCAGCTTTCTCTTCAACACCATGGTATTTGCTGTCAGTCCTCCCTGCCATGGTGGATTGTTATCCTCTGGAAGCATTACATGAAGTAGTCTGTTTCTTCTATTAGTTTCCTTGACCAAAGTTGTCGGAGCCATAATAGGACAAGGTAATAACTAGCAGATGATCTTTGTGAGATGGCTCGCTTCATACTATTATGTAAACTGTGACAGGTTCTACCTTATTAAGCCAGGCTATAAGTCCTGCTATTTATATGCTTTTCCTGTTATTATTAAACATATAAAGCAATCACTAAGTAATAGCAGACCACTTTGGAGCAGATCTCTGCAGATCTACTAAGATGTACTGTCCTGTAGTGATGATATACAGACAAATTGATGACTTCTTAACTTTAATGATGATCCTAAAAGAATTCCTAAAATTATACCAGTGACCCCATTTAGGATCTTTCTGCTTTTCCCCTTAGATAGGTTTCATAAGAAACTTTTTATAACTTCTTTGTTTTTTGCTGTTTTCATTTTTGTTTTTTGTTTTTTTGTTTTTTGTTTTCAAGACAGGGTTTCTCTGTGTAGCCCTGGCTGTCCTGGAACTCACTCTGTAGACCAGACTGGCCTCGAACTCAGAAATCCACCTGCCTCTGTCTCCCAGGTGCTGGGATTAAAGGCGTGTTCCACCACTGCCTAGCTTTTTTATAACTTCTTAACAAACGCTGCAATGACTTTTCTAAGTGTCCCTCTTTTCTTCCTGGGACTTCTGAACAAGCAGACTGAAAATAGAGTTGTGCAGTTCCTGCTTAGATAAAACAAAGTCCACATTACTTAATCCCCTGCTGTTATGCTACAAGAGTCAATCTCCTATGCTAACAGCTTTTTACCCTCACGAAGACCAAGACAGTTTTAAGATTCCTTACCACTTATAATCAGCATTTCAGTACAATTAGAGAGCAAGCATGTCCAGAGGCCCTCACACTTTAAAGCCATCACCAGAGTCCTATGCTGTGCCCCTGCCACTACCCTCTCCAGGCTGAGAGGCTCCAAGCACATGGTGTTTTACAAAAGCAGAAGACAAAAACCACTTACAGGAAAACATATTCTGATTGGATTTAAGGTTCTCTTTCAAAGTGAGAATTCATGTCATATTCTGAAACCTAATCCAGAGCAGGAAGTATGTTAGCTCATGAGAATTTCAAGGACATTTTAATAAATGATATCCTCTAAAATTATCATAGTATATACTGTGTCATCTAAAGAACTATTCCTTAGAGGATTTCTCGTCAATTCAAAATATAAAGGTACAAGATGAATTATATGAGGGGCTCCATGGACCTGAAAGAACAAAGGCAGCTGCACTAATGAGACAGTACAGGGAAAGGAACAGTTAAATAAAAACAAGGCTCATGGTGAAAGTAATAAAGGAGCACCAGGAAGTGAGGGAATAATGATCTCAGGGAAAAATCCCAGTCAGTTAAGCTTTCTCTTTCTGTTTATAAAGGAAGGCAGGTTTCTGAGTTCAACAACAGCCTGGGAAAGAGAAAGTTCTACGTGAAGAAAAGATTAAATCCAGATATGGTGGGGCAGGACCTTACTCCAGCATTCAGGAGACAGAGCCATGCACACCTATGAGTTCCAGAACGATGGACAGCACAATTTCCAACAGCAAAACTTAGGGAAGGACATGAAAAACAGGAAGCTAATTTCTCACTTAAAAATAGCCTCAATGTCTTGACTTGGCAACCAGAAAGCACACCCCCATGCAAATTACATAACAAGACCTATGTTTTTTTGTTGTTGTTTTTTAAATTCCTTCCTTTCTTTTTCTAAGGGTCAAGGGGCTAACTAAGGTTTTAAAATGCTGACTTGTGGGATAACCTGGTGTAAATGATTGAAATGATTTGGAGTTCCTAAGGAGGTAGCTTAAGAAAGCCAAAGAATTGGCCTCCATTTGCAAAAAGAAGCTATCTAGAGACCTGTCTCCAGCAGAGGACAGAGCTCTCAGCTTGCTTCCATCATGAACTCCAACTCATTTTTCCACCACTCTACATCACTCCTTAGAAAACTTTCCCACCCAAGGCAGGTCCTCTGGATCTGTCCATTATGACCACTCTTCACAGTCTCAACCTACATGAAACATAGCTACAGGAAGAGGGAAGCACGGAGTACAAGAGATTTCTACTTCCAAAATTAAAGAAGAGAGCAAAGTCACTAAACAGGACATTGCTTAATGATTTTAAATAGAGGTCTTCAGCACAGTATCTCATCAGTATCTATGGAAAATTCTTACTGACATAAACCACATGATACAATATGGAGGTGGAGATCAGACTGCTTCAACTTGTTCAAAAACTGTTGTCAGCATTCCTAGATGTTAAAACATAGGTAGAATCCACCTCATTTCATTTGACCTGCAGAAGCAGTACATGTAGTTGTCAAGTCTATTGTACTTTCTTACTGAACAAACACAGCATGCAATGTCTCAGGTTGCATGGCAAATACCACGGATTTCTTCAGTATTGTAGACTTGTCATCATATCTACTTATAACCATTCACATCACTGTCTAATGAACACTGGTAAGATGGAAAGTGTATCTTTCCAACTCACTCCTCCTAAGATGGACTTGTTTCTGCTTTGGTGAGATCATTTATCAATTGAAACTTACATGAACTGATTTAAAAGGTACAATGTTACAACTCAGCTCATAAAAATCAATTTAAAACTTCATTGAGTATTGTTAATGTTTTGTAGACACCATTACTTCAGAATGAGTATGTTGAAAGTATAGGCCAATGTAGCTACAGAGTGTCAGAGAGAAATGAATGGTCAGGACCTTATAGTATCAAGGAACATCCTGTTAAACTTGCCCCTGTTAGTATATCCTCTCTAAGATCTGCCTTCTTCCTGCTTTCTCTACAAGCTTCTAACAAGCAGATCCATTATGAGCTAATACGTAATCTCTTAATTGATTAGGCAAGAAAAAAAAATTACAATTCCTATGCCTTGTGGACATATCTTCCCACACATACAGAGGCATGTCATCCTATGCTTCTAGGCAGTTTTTTGACAATTTTAATATTAAATTTATTCATTTCATTTTGTTTTATTTGTGAATCTTCTGTCTGCTTGTGTATGTCTATGCATCACTTGCATGCATTAATAAATGTACATTAGAGGAGGAAGTCAGTTTCCCAGAAAATGGAAGAGTAGGCGGTTATGGAACATGATGTGGTGCTAACAATCTGATCCTGGTCCTTTGCAAAAGCAACAACTGCTCTTCAGATCTCAGAACATGCAGCTCTTAATCCAATGTATTTTACTAATGAATGAGTCTAGTTTAGTGATCATGAACTATTTAGAGTGGGGACATGTTTTTTCTACATCACAATTCACTGATCCATCAGTGATGAGGTTTAAGATCTGGGGCTCGTGGTTATACCTAACAATAAGAAAATGCTGGAATCTGAGACAATTCACTTTCCTTCCACAGCAGATTCCATGGATGATGGGATGCTGGATAAGAACATTTTCCTTTACTATAAATTTCTTCACAATTAGGGTGCATCCTCATTAGAATTAATTCCTAAATACATCATTGATATGATAAATCTTTTCTCACATCAAAATGAAATAGGATAGAGTCCAGCTCTCAGATCCAAGATTACAAGCAACACTTTTAATCACATATAGGAATCATTCCTAATTGTTAAAATGTAGACAGGAGGAGTCAGCTCTCCTGTAATATATTCAGGCTTCACATTTCCTCTCATTCTCTTTCCTGTACCGTTCCCTGTGCCCTTTGCAGTATTTCCAGATCATTTATAATTTTGAAATAAAGTTTATTGATTTAAAATTTACATGGAAAGTTGTCTTTTCCTGTACTTCAGAAATACAGGCACAACTGCACCCAGATTATGGTAACAAAGCCTCTTGAACAAGAGTTCTGGAAAGAAGTAAAGTCTCCAGGCATTTACATAAGACTGAACCAGAAAACTACAAGAACAAGTGTCCTTGACTCTGGAGCGATGTCTCCTGCCCTTTGATTCTTAATTACCTACTGTGGAGACATAAATCAATAAAAATAGATATAGAATTCATAGGGCACAAAGGATTTTTTCTTAGAGTGTCAGGGTGAGTCCCAGCTCAGTCAGAAAAGACACTTGTACCAAAGTGGGGTGATAAAGATACACTGAGAAATTTGGCAGTGAGACACTGGTTGTGAAAGGCATTTTCATAGATTTATGTACATGAGGGCTTACAAGCATGATAATGAGTCATTCTAAAATAGTAAAGAGAAAAATATTAGTAAGATTATTTAGAAATTAATGAATAGAGACTGAAAGAGAATGAAATGATTTAGCCGGGTGGTGGTGGCGCACGACTTTAATCCCAGCACTTGGGAGGCAAAGGCAGGTGGATTTCTAAGTTTGAAAGTTCGAGGCTAGCCTGGTGTACAGAGTGAGTTCCAGGACGGCCAGGGCTACACAGAGAAAATCTGTCTTGAAAAACAAAAACAAAACAAAAAAAATGAGTGCATGGGTGAATTTGATTTTGGGGAACTTTACTCTAGTAAAGAAAATCTCCATGTACAAACCACAGATACTGCAAATGTTCTAAAAGATTATTTCAGAAGAATATTCTGAAACCATAAAATTAATTAAACATTAAGATGAACCCCAGTCAATTGTGTTATGCCAAGATCATGAAACCCCAAATATCTCCAGGACTCATCTCTGATGAAATTCACGTGAGGAGTTTAGTCCAGCTTAGGATGCAAACCTTCAAGTTAGGTGAGTGACCATGAGGTTTAGGGAAAGGATTTTTTTATAGGAAAAAACCACAAGTGGTAATGTCTATATACATAAAGGAAAAAGAAGATAGCGTGAAAAAGTCTCTTTTTCTTATGATTTCAGTTTATCCTATGACATGTGAGAGTCAGTGATACAGTGAACACATAGAGTTATTTTCCAAGTAACATGGAATAGGAGCAAGGAAGACTTCAAGAAAACTATTGTGACTCCCAGAATCCAGACTGTTGGACTTCTCCAAGTAGAAGTCTCTAAAAAAAAAAGCCCTGAGAGCAGGGTTTAAGCATTCCCACTCCTCCAAAAAAAAAAAAAAAAAGATGGGCGGTGGTGGCACAGGCCTTTAATACCAGCACTTGGGAGGCAGAGGCAGGTGGATTTCTGAGTTCGAGGCCAACCTGGTCTACAGAGTGAGTTCCAGGACAGCCAGGGCTATACAGAGAAACCCTGTCTAGAAAAACCAAAAAAAAAAAAAAAAGCATTCACATTCCTGCAAGAAGTTCACAGTGCAGAACTCAACAAACCATGAATGTGGGGGGACAGGGTGCTTTTCATAAACCAACGAGAGAGAGGTTTTTCTTAAGTAAGGGAGCAATTATAATTATTTAAAAGGTGCTATCTAATTTTGTCTTAATCCATAGTATGTTTTATATCTATAAAAATATCTTGGCCTGTTGTCCTCTCACAGCATGCTGGGCTAAACCTTAAAAGCATTCAAAGAACTTC
>NW_021614386.1:0-838 GCF_004785775.1 Grammomys surdaster | reverse complement strand
CACCTCATCCTCAATACCTCTCCACCACAGTGCATGACCTGATTCCTTCTGCACTGAACCAGATAACTCTGTCTGCTTTCTCTCTCAGACTGAAAAACCAAAAATTAACCTCTGAGCATCACCAGCACAAGAACCAGGTATCTCCTTAGAATGCAGAATGTTCCATATCTTAGGAAAATAATAAAGCTTCAAGGAAAACTACAATGGCCTATAAAACGCTCAGTAGCTTGTGATCAAAGTCCATCTCTTGGTCAGGATGAAATAGTTCATATAGCTTGTCCACATGGTGGAAGTGGTTTTTTTCTGGCTACACTCAGGGTTAACCCAACCTACAATATATCTTCTCCTCAGCCATACCTTGCTACAAACCTGTCTTCATTTTCATTCAAACCTAAGGTGTAATACTAATAACTAAGCCTATGAAGACATATTTCTGAATGCTGTATTTATATCAAATCCAGCATATACGCCAGTGAAAATTAACGGAGAGTATAATTTTATTCAATAGATGTTAATATTTACAGCCACTTGATGGTGCCTTATAACCTATATTAGGCTAGAACAAGTAGGCTTTAGGCATAAAAATAACCTATATTTTCTAATAAATCAAATCTGCACTGGCCCCTCAAATGACTAATATGTACAAAAGTCTCTCAGGATGCCTTTTCACGCCCCTGGAAAAAAAGGGAATGAAATAGAAAAGGAGAAACGGGAGTTACAAAACATGGCTGAATTTGAATTCGAGTAGCTTTAAGACTTTAGTGAAGAGAAACCTGTGTACAAACTACAGACAGAGACTACAGAGGACTACAAGGTTATTTCAGAAAAAAATATGCTG
>NW_021614385.1:0-1580 GCF_004785775.1 Grammomys surdaster | reverse complement strand
AAAACAGGAACTCAAGTGGGGGGGCATTGGGATGTCAAGTGTAAATTTCCTTCCTGGGGCACCATATATTAGTGAGGATGTTTTGATCCTATAGGAATCGCCAAATGATACTTAGTAGACAGCAGCACATGGAAAGTCTCAGCCAGGGCATAGCAGCCCTTCGGCGTCCTATATATATGTATCTATATAAAATAATATATAGTATATAATATAGTAACATATAATATGTACAATGTATATAATATATATGCATACAATAATATATATACTATATGTCATATACGTTATATATATAATAACAATATATACATAGAATAATGTGTGATATAACTTACATGATACAATATGTCGTTTAAAATTCATGTAATATGTAATACACATGACACAGTTTGCAATTTATGTAATTTATGTAATAAATAACATTTAGAAATATATAATATACTATATTCAATATATAATGTATAATATAATAATATATCATACCAAACTCAGGAATAAACAGCAACTCAATTGGGGGACAATAGGATGTCAAGTGTAAATTCCCTTCCTGGGACACCATATATTAGTCAGGATGTTTTGATCCTATAGGAACCGCCGAATGTTACTTAGTAGACAGCAGCACACGGAAAATCTCAACCAGGGCATAGCAGCTTTTCGGGGTCCTATATATATGTATATATATAAAATAATATGTAGTATATAATATAGTAACATATAATATGTACAATGTATATAATATATATGCATACACTAATATATACTATATGTCATATACGTTATATATATATAATATATACATAGAATAATGTGTGATATAACTTACATGATACAGTATGTCATTTAAAATTCATGTAATATATAATATGCATGACACAGTATGCAATTTATGTAATTTATGTAATAAGTAACATATAGAAATATATAATATACCATATTCAATATATAATGTGTAATATAATAATATATTATATACTATATACGTATACATATGTTATAGTATGGCTACTGCTTGCCTTAGAGCTCAGTAATGCCCTGGTTATCAGCTGCTTCACAGACTACAACTAACACACAGTGTGCTCACAGGGTAGATACAGTTCTCCTGCTGCAGCCTGCTCAGCCACAGGCTACCACAGGCTACCCATCGCGGGGCTTTCTGTGCTCCTGTGAACTATAGGGAGACATGGCAAGGACCAGCATGTAGTATGTACATATAGAAAATAATAGTAATAATAACAATAACAGTAATAGTAATAAATTATTCTTTATTTTGTCATATATATAATTTTTTTGAGACATGGTTTCTCTGTGTAACCGTGACTGTCCTGGAACTCACTCTGTAGACCAGGCTGGCCTCGAACTCAGAAATCCACCTGCCTCTGCCTCCCAAGTGCTGGGATTAAAGGCGTGCACCACCACCGCCAGGAATATAATTCATTTTTAATACATACATATTAAATTTATTATGTGTATACAATATAGCACTATAAAATATATTAAATATACATACCATATATAGTATATATAACATGACAGTACAATGTATAAATGCATGTATACAATATATGATATAATACAATGTA
>NW_021614384.1:0-2812 GCF_004785775.1 Grammomys surdaster | reverse complement strand
GGAGGCCAGAGTGGGTGTTAGATTCACCTAGCTGGAGTTACAGTTGGCTGTGAGTTTACTCTAGTTGGAGCTAAAAACCAAAATTGGGTCCTCTACAACAGTAGAGCCATCACTCCAGCCCCAATTTTTATGTTGGGGAACCTTGCTATTAGGAAAGCAGTCCCTTAAGTATACTATCATATCATCTGCAAATAGCGATATTTTGACTTCTTCCTTTTCTATTTGTATCCCTTTGACTTCTTTTTGCTGTCTAATTGCTCTGGCTAAGACTTCCAGTACTATATTGAATAGGTAGGGGGAGAGTGGGCAACCTTGTCTAGTCCCTGATCTTAGTGGGATTGCTTCAAGTTTCTCTCCATTTAGCTTGATGTTGGCTACTGGTTTGCTGTAAATTGCTTTTACTATGTTTAGGTAGGGGCCTTGAATTCCTGATCTTTCCAAGACTTTTATCATGAAGGGATGTTGAATTTTGTCAAATGCTTTCTCAGCATCTAGTGAGATGATCATGTGGTTTTTTTCTTTAAGTTTGTTTATATAGTGGATTACATTGATGGATTTCCGAATATTGAACCATCCCTGCATTCCTGGGATAAAACCTACTTGATCATGATGGATGATTGTTTTGATGTGGTCTTGGATTCGGTTTGCTAGAATTTTATTGAGTATTTTTGCATCGATGTTCATAAGGGAGATTGGTCTGAAGTTCTCTTTCTTTGTCGGGTCCTTGTGGGGTTTGGGTATGAATGTAATTGTAGCTTCATAGAACGAATTGGGTAGTGTTCCTTCTGTCTCTATTTTGTGGAATAGTTTGAAGAGAATTGGTATTAGGTCTTCCTTGAAGGTCTGATAGAATTCAGCACTAAAACCATCTGGTCCTGGGCTTTTTTTAGTGGGGAGGCTTTTGATGACTGCTGCTATTTCCTGAGGGGTTATGGGACTATTTAGATGGTTTATCTGCTCCTGGTTTAACTTCGGTACCTGGTATCTGTCTAGGAAATTGTCCATTTCATCCAGGTTTTCCAGTTTTGTTGAGTATAGGCCTTTGTAGTAGGATCTGATGATTTTTTGAATTTCTTCAGTTTCTGTTGTTATGTCTCCCTTTTCAGTTCTGATTTTATTAATTTGGATACTGTCTCTGTGCCCTCTGGTTAATCTGGCTAAGGGTTTATCTATCTTGTTGATTTTCTCAAAGAACCAACTCCTGGTTTTATTGATATTTTGTATTGTTCTTTCTGTTTCTATTTGAACTCAAACAAATCAGTAGCCTTCCTCTACATGAAAGATAAACAGACTGAAAAAGAAATTAGGGAAATGACACCCTTCACAATAGTTGCAAATAATATAAAATACCTTGGTGTGAATCTAACCAAGCAAGTGAAAGACCTGTATGACAAGAACTTCAAGTCTCTGAAGAAAGAAATTGAAGAAGATCTCAGAAGATGGAAAGATCTCCCATGCTCATGGATTGGCAGGATTAATATAATAAAAATGGCCATCTTGCCAAAAACAATCTACAGATTCAATGCAATCCCCATTAAAATCCCAACTCAATTCTTCACAGAGTTAGAAAAGGAAATTCTCAAATTCATATGGAATAACAAAAACCCAGGATAGCGAAAACTATTCTCAACAATAAAAGAACTTCTGGAGGAATTACCATCCCTGACCTCAAGCTGTACTACAGAGCAATAGTGATAAAAACTACCTGGTATTGGTACAGAGACAGGCAGGAAGATCAATGGAATAGAATTGAAGACCCAGAAATGAACCCACACTCCTATGGTCACTTGATCTTTGACAAAGGAGCTAAAACTGTCCAGTGGAAAAAGGACAGCATTTTCAACAAATGGTGCTGGTTCAACTGCACGACAACATGTAGAAGAATGAAAATTGATCCATTCTTATCCCCTTGTACAAAGCTCAAGTCTATGTGGATAAAGGACCTCCACATAAAACCAGATACACTGAAACTAATAGAAGAGAAGGTGGGGAAAAGCCTCGAATACTTGGGCACAGGGGAAAAGTTCCTGAACAGAACTCCAATGGCATATGCTCTAAGATCGAGAATTGACAAATGGGACTTCATAAAATTGCAAAGTTTCTGTTAGGCAAAGGACACTGTCAATAGGACAAAACGACAACCAACAAATTGGGAAAAGATCTTTACCAATCCTTCATCTGATAGAGGGCTAATATCCAATATATACAAAGAACTCAAGAAATTAGACTCCAGACAACCAAATTACCCTATTAAAAAATGGGGTATAGAGCTTAACAAAGAATTTTCAACGGAAGAAACTCGAATGGCCGAGAAGCATCTAAAGAAATGTTCAGCATCCTTAGTCGTCAGGGAAATGCAAATCAAAACAACCCTGAGATTCCATCTCACACCAGTCAGAATGGCTAAGATTAAAAACTCAGGTGATAGTAGATGCTGGCGAGGGTGTGGAGAAAGAGGAACACTCCTCCATTGTTGGTGGGACTGCAAGATGGTGCAACCACTTTGGAAATCAGTCTGGCGGTTCCTCAGAAAATTGGACATAGCATTACCCGAGGATCCAGCTATACCACTCCTAGGCATATACCCAGAAGATGCTCGAACATATAACAAGGACATATGCTCAACTATGTTCATAGCAGCCTTATTTATAATAGCCAGGAGCTGGAAAGAACCCAGATGTCCTTCAACTGAGGAATGGATTCAAAAAATGTGGTATATTTACACAATGGAGTATTACTCAGCTATTAAAAACAATGAATTCGAGAGGTTCCTAGGTAAATGGATGGAACTAGAAATTATCATCCTGAGTGA
>NW_021614383.1:1419-9045 GCF_004785775.1 Grammomys surdaster | reverse complement strand
TGGTCACTTGATCTTTGACAAAGGAGCTAAAACTGTCCAGTGGAAAAAGGACAGCATTTTCAACAAATGGTGCTGGTTCAACTGGAAGACAACATGTAGAAGAATGAAAATTGATCCATTGTTATCCCCTTGTACAAAGCTCAAGTCTAAGTGGATAAAGGACCTCCACATAAAACCAGATATACTGAAACTAATAGAAGAGAAGGTGGGGAAAAGCCTCGAATACTTGGGCACAGGGGAAAAGTTCCTGAACAGAACTCCAATGGCATATGCTCTAAGATCGAGAATTGACAAATGGGACTTCATAAAATTGCAAAGTTTCTGTAAGGCAAAGGACACTGTCAATAGGACAAAACGACAACCAACAAATTGGGAAAAGATCTTTACCAATCCTTCATCTGATAGAGGGCTAATATCCAATATATACAAAGAACTCAAGAAATTAGACTCCAGACAACCAAATTACCCTATTAAAAAATGGGGTATAGAGCTTAACAAAGAATTTTCAATGGAAGAAACTCGAATGGCCGAGAAGCATCTAAAGAAATGTTCAGCATCCTTAGTCGTCAGGGAAATGCAAATCAAAACAACCCTGAGATTCCATCTCACACCAGTCAGAATGGCTAAGATTAAAAATTCAGGTGATAGTAGATGCTGGCGAGGGTGTGGAGAAAGAGGAACACTCCTCCATTGTTGGTGGGACTGCAAGATGGTGCAACCACTTTGGAAATCAGTCTGGCGGTTCCTCAGAAAATTGGACATAGCATTACCCGAGGATCCAGCTATACCACTCCTAGGCATATACCCAGAAGATGCTCGAACATATAATAAGGACATATGCTCAACTATGTTCATAGCAGCCTTATTTATAATAGCCAGGAGCTGGAAAGAACCCAGATGTCCTTCATCTGAGGAATGGATTCAAAAAATGTGGTATATTTACACAATGGAGTATTACTCAGCTATTAAAAACAATGAATTTGAGAGTTTCCTAGGTAAATGGATGGAACTAGAAATTATCATCCTGAGTGAGGTAAGCCAATCACAAAAGAAGACACATGGTATTCACTCACTGATTATTGGATATTAGCCTAGAACCTTGAAATGCCCAAGATGCAACTCACAGGCCACATGAAGCCCATAAAGAAGGAAGACCAAGTGAGGGTGATTCGGTCCTTCTTAGAAGGAGCAACAAAATACTCAAGGGAGCAAATATGGAGACAAAGTGAGGGACAGAAACTGAAGGAGGGGCCGTCTCAAGACCACTCCACCTGAGTATCTATCCCATGTGCAATCACCAAAGGTAGATGCTGATGTGGAAGACAGGAAGTGCATGCTGATAAGAGCCTGATATGGATATCTCCTCAGAGGCCTTCAAGAGTCAGACATATTCAGAGGCAGATGCTCACAACTAGCCATTGAACTGATCCTGGGGTTCTCAATAGAGGAGTTAGAGTGAAGACTGAAGGAGCTGAAAGGATTTGTGGCACCATGAGGAGAGCAATAATACCAACCAACCACAGCTCCCAGGGTCTAAACCACCAGCCTGGGAGCACTTAGGGGGTGATCCAGGGCTTCAGCTGAATATGTAAAAGTGGAGGGCCCTGCTGGGCATAGGTGGAAGAAGAGAACCTTGACCTCATGAAGGCTGGATGCCCCAGGGGGTGGGAATTTTGAGGCTGGGTAGGTGGGAGTGGGGGGGGTAGATAGAGGTTACATTCACAGAGAAGAAGGAGGAGGGGCGAGGGGATTGGGGGTTCCGAGGGCGTGGTGGGGGATGGGGTAAGGGGACAACATAGGAAATGTAAATAAATCATCCAAAAAAAAAAAAAAGAAAAAAAAAAGATACAATTCGAGTGACATTTCCATAGAAGTAAGGGAAGTGACGATTGACTGTTGGGTGACTGCTGAGACTATTACTCATAACAGTAATGTAAAAGGAAAGAACATGTTTAAAAGAACAGGTTTTGTACAAAAGGTTTTACTTTCTCTTATATTGTTAAGACAGCATTTCACTACACTCTGCTTGCCTCTAACTAGTTAACCATCTTCCTGCCTCTCTCTTTCAAATGCTAAGATTATAGGCTATGTCATATCCAGCTTATGCCAGTAGCCTTAACCTTTTCTTCACATTGATTTCAGTTTCCAGTTGCCAATACTCATGCCATCGCTTAGGATAGTTAAATCAAGAGAATTTACATCAAGAGTCTAATGTGTAAGAAAGATTGAGAGCCTTTGTCTACAAGAGCTGAATTACATTACCTGCTAAATATTTAGTCAAACTACACCATCCAGAATATAGTTTAAGAATATTGGCTGTAAATTGTTAATAATATAGTTATAATACTTACTTAAAACATTTAGTATTAAAACTTGGCATGCAAAAATAAAGTGCTATACTTTTTAGATTCTAGGAAGTTAATCCCTACCGAGCAGTACCCACACGAATATCATCAGTTGCAAGCTTCCTCAGGCACTGACTTATAAGACCTCAATTACACACTGGTAATGGAAGACAGGCCCTCCTAGAAGCTGTACAATCACCAAAACTGTTAAACTCTTCAAAGATTGATACTCCTTTACAAATGATAATCCCATAGGCTCCAGAGCTGCTCACAACCACCCCTGAAACTCCTCACACAAACATACACAGCAGCCTTGAACTATGTAAATTAAATTGACTCCTGTTATTGAATGCATAGATACCACAGACTGTCAGATAAATCACTGGACCCACAGAGATGCCTCTACTGGCTTAATATATATGTCATTGTTTGTTTATTCATTCGTTTGTTTAGGTTTTTCAGGACAGGATTTCTCTGTGTTCCTGTCTGTCCTGGAACTTGCTCTGTAGACCAGGCTGGCTTTGTGCCTCTGCCTCCCTAGTGTTGGTTTTAAAGGCATGTGTCACCACCCAGCTCTATCATTCTTTTACATATTAATACTGATAAAAGATATATTCTCTAATTTTCACACTCATGTTCACTGACCTCCATACACTTCATAGCCCAAAGCCCCCTACAGCCTAAACTCAGTTTGATTCTATCAGACATACCTTTTCTCCTTGGTTGTTTATTGTAGCCATCCCAACCAGCACCTTAGCAGTGTACCCCTCAGGCTCCTCAAGTTGAATTCTTTCTTGCTTTCAAATCCCAATAATTACTAGTCTCAAATGTAGGCAGGCCCCAACTTAAGATGGTGTCCAGATACAGCACTTCAATATGTAACAAGTTAAAAAGGGATTTATTTTCTAGTGCTAGACTGCCAAGAGGAGTAGTCACTGTCAACCAAATTCCCCCAGTGGATTTAAAGCTTATGAGAATTGTGTACTTACCCTGTGTCCAGGAAGGCCAGTCTGCTGCTGCTAGATTACCTGCCTCACCTCATATTCTTAACTTCAACTTTGCCATCTCCCCATACCCTAGCAAGGTAGCATTGTAACTGTGAGGTATTTTCTTCTTTTTTCCATAACCTGTTTGTTTCTGCTTGCTTCAGCTGTCTTATCACTTCTTACATTCTCTGATGTTCTTCTCTTTATTCTAATTCGTGTTGCTCAGAGTTACACAGAGGATACTTAAAATCTAACATCTTATCCTGGAAGTCACTATTGCAATTTTTGGGGATCTATTCTAAGTCTTGATTCACCATTTAACTACTATAATATGAAGGACAGTGTAAATGAGTACATGCTTTGGATAAACCAGGCAGGTCAGAATCTTATTTTTATAGTGTAATTAGCTGTACTACTTTAATATTTTAAAATAATATCACCAACATTTTTAAGTTAAGGGTGTGTTACTTTTCTTGTTATAACACAATACCCAACAAAAAACAATTAAGTAAGTAAGGGCTTATTGTAGCTCACAGTTTGAAGATGCAATCCATCATGCTCAGGTAGGCATGGCAAATTGAGTATGAGGCAGCCTGTTACCTTGTGTCTGTGGGAAAGAATCAGAGAGAAAGAAATGATTCTGCTCAGCTCACTTTCTCCTTTTACTTATTCTAGGACTTCAGTCCTTAGACTGGATCAACTCATAGTTAAACTAGATCTTCCCATATTTATTAATTCTGTCTAGAATCTCGTAGACAGTCCCAGAATTTGTGAGATAGGTGATTGTAAATTTTGTCAAATTGACAATATTTTAATGTGTATATGCGAGTATATATACATGTATGTATGTATGTATGTATGTATGTATGTATGTATGTATATAGTTGTACCACATGCATGTCTTGTGCCTATGGAAGCCATAGAGAATGTCAGGTTTCTTGAAAGTGGAGGTACAGGGTGTCAATCTACCATGTGGTTTCTGGGAACTAAACCTGGATCATCTATGACAAATGGAAAATGTGTTATCTTTTCATTATTACAACAAACACTGAATATAATCAACGTATAACAAAAAAAAGAGTTTAGTTTTGTTAATAGTTCCAATCTATGATTGAGTTTAGCCTACAGTGAGGCCACACATAGTAGAGGTTCATGGTAAAGCAAACCTGTTCATCGTAGGATGGAAGAGGGGTATATTTGCTTCATTTCACTGTATTATATAAAAGGTTTGTACATTGAATTCTGGAGGTTAAATGTTTGATTGAAGTTTAATTTACCTTCTGTTATGAACAGAACGAGTTTTTGAGATTGTCTTTTTCCAGTTACTATGTATCAGTTAGAAAATGCCATGATTATTTTAAACCTTTTATAAAAGGTACCAACCACACTTTAGCGTTCGTGTAAATCTTCAGTTTTATAGTAAATAAATTCGAAGAGAAAATAGCTAAACGTGGTGGCTCACATTTGTAATCCCACCACATGAGAAGCTAGGCCAAAAGGATTCCTGAAACTTTTAGGCTTCACATAGTGAGTTCCAGGCTAGCCTGTGCTACAGTGAGACCCTATTTGAAGAAATAAAAGTATAACTAAATAAATAAGAAAAGTTAAATGACATTATCAATGGTTGTGATTTTTTTAGAGTATGTTAGTGTTCGTATTTGATTATTTACTTGGATACACTGAGGTAATTTGAGAATACAGGACTCTGTATGTTTGATTAAAGACTTCTTAGCTAAGTTGTTTCCTTCACCTTCATTTATTTATTCATTCACTTATCTGTTCTTTTCACATTTTGTTCAGCATTGCTATGTCTAGGTTACTTGGAGAAACTGTAAAGCGATTGTCTAGGAAGGATACATTTACAAAAAATTTAGACAAAATGTCTGTTCCAGAATTAAAGGGAGCAACTTCTTTTCTAACACTGCTTTTCCTCCTTCCTTCCTTCCTTCCTTCCTTCCTTCCTTCCTTCCTTCCTTCCTTCCTTCCTTTCTTTCTTTTCCTTTCTATCAAGAGCCAGTGTGATTATTTTTCTGTGACTACTTCAGATTGCTTAACTTTTAGCTAAGAGACATAAAAGTAAATAAATAAATAAAAATAAATCATAAATTAAAATTAATCATAAAAACATAAGTTCTCGTTATCATACCGTGGTATAGTGTGCAAGGTAACTTGGCTGCTCCACACAATAGTATGGATGTTGGAAATTACAAAGATAAACTGGCTTAGCATTGTGTGATCCTGTCAGCCGCACCTCATCTTGTTTCATGACTGTTGACTCATCTGTGTACTGTTGCAGCCAGGAGCTTGATCCTGAGGGAAGAGACTAAATTGTGAGTAAAAGGAACTATAGCCCCAACATAATTGATCAGTAAGCTGCTGTTGAGTTAATTTTCATGAGAAGTATATGATTTCTAAAGAGCAAGTACAGGCAGCTGTTATAATTACAAAAATATTATAGTAACAGTGAGTATGTGACAGGAGATATACTCATATGTCACTCCCTTAGAGAAAATGAAAACAACTTGTTTTCTGCCATTGTTTATCATTTAAGAGTCTGTTTATTCTAAATAAGGAGCCACCATTATTTGTGTCTTTTAGTGTGGCTGCTATATTCTGACAATGGATAAGGTGCCTCCACAGGTATTGGAGTAGGAGGTGGGCATGGACTTCATATTTAGAAGAATTGGAGAGTCCCATATAGGTGATAGGATACTATGGCTAGCTAATGTGTTCTTATATAGCATTCTAGAGCAAGATGATGAGTACTAGAGGATAATCTACGTTGTTGCCGAACTTCAGACTCCAGTTTTCTGTTCACCTACACGTCCCACACCTCAAATTCAACATGCACACGAATTTTCTGTCTCTCTTCTTTGTATTCTCTCTGGTTGACTCTACCACATCCAGTCAACTGCTAAATCTGGTCAACTCTGTCTCCTGAACTATATCTCAGATCTGTTCATCTTTTTAGTGCTAAAACTATCCAGTGGATTGTTGGGATTGTCATGGTTTCCTGTGTCACTAACCTGGCTTCCACCTTCTCCATGCCACCATTCTAAACACTTGTAATTTTGTGCTGCTTCTGGGGTTGAGCTTTCAAGACTGAGCCAAAACCTAAGTGTGTATTTTTTTTAAGTTACCAAGCCTAACAATTTTTAAAATACAAATTGTTAAACATCATCCAGAATTCATCTTCTGAAGGGATTCTGCTGTGGAATGCCTGAGGAGGTACCCCAAGATACACATTTTGAACAAGCTTCAAACTAGTCATAATAAGCAAGTTTGAAGTACCCTTATACGTTGAGGGTAATATATAAAATGATGGCACCCGAACTGGCTTGTTCTTAAGCAGCTGCCATGTTGCCAACTAGACAAGGCCTGAGGTCAAGAGTGGTGACATGCTCAGCTCAGACCTTGGCTCAGGCCAGCCAGAAGCACTGGCCCTGGCACCCAGGAGATGCCATCGTGGTGACTAGATCAGCCAATCCACCACGCTGTCCACAATCCTTGGCTGAGCCCAGATAATACCCGCCATCCTGCAGTACCTGGTAGAGTGAAGACTCTTAATACTTAATGGCTATCGAATTAGTACATATATTTGGTAATGCTCAATTAGCAAGATGCCCACACAATTAGAATTGTTACTCAATACCTAACCTTAGATATAATTTCTTACCCAGGACTGTTCTTAATGCATTCATAGTTCCCATGGCTACTAGATCTTGCCTCTCTCTCTACCTAGCTCCTCTTCTTCCTTTTCCTCTTCCTCTTAAATTAGCTCCTCCCAAATTACTGAGTTTTATTGTAAAATGTGTGTGTGGGGGGGGATATCTCGCTACACCACTACACTCATATATGATTCCACAATGCTGTACAATTCCACGGTGCTCTACACTGCTGATTACCCTCCAGCTTCGCAGAGCCTTTTATTTTTATTTATTTTTTTAAATAGGAATTTTTCTTATTGGATGTTTTATTTACATTTCATATGTTGTCCCCTTACCCCATCCCCAACCCACCCAGGAACCCCCTATCCCCTCATCCCTCCTCCTTCTTCTCTGTGGATGTAACCCCTACCCACCCCCCCTCCCACCTCCCCACCCTCAAATTCCCACCCCCTGCGGCGTCCAGCCTTCATGAGACCAAGGATCTCTTCTTCCACCTATGCCCAGCAGGGCCCTCCACTCTTACATATACAGCTGAAGCCATGGATCCCTCCATAAGTGCTCCCAGGCTGGTGGTTTAGACCCTGGGAGCTCTGGTTGGTTGGTATTGTTGTTCTCCTCATGGGGCCG
>NW_021614383.1:0-1409 GCF_004785775.1 Grammomys surdaster | reverse complement strand
TTGTGAGCATCTGCCTCTGAATATGTCAGACTCTTGAAGGCCTCTGAGGAGACATCTATATCAGGCTCTTATCAGCAAGCACTTCCTGACTTCCAAATCAGCATCTACCTTTGGTGACTGCACATGGGATGGATACTCAGGTGGAATGGTCTTCAGATGGCCACTCTTTCAGTTTCTGTCCCTCACTTTGTCTCCATATTTGCTCCCTTGAGTATTTTGTTGCTCCTTCTAAGAAGGACCGAATCACCCCCACTTGGTCTTCCTTCTTCATGAGCTTCATGTGGCCTGTGAGTTGAATCTTGGGCATTTCAAGGTTCTGGGCTAATATCCAATAATCAGTGAGTGAATATCATGTTTGTTCTTTTGTGATTGGCTTACCTCACTCAGGATGATAATTTCTAGTTCCATCCATTTACCTAGGAAACTCTCGAATTCATTGTTTTTAATAGCTGATTAATACTCCATTGTGTAAATGTACCACATTTTTTGTATCCATTCCTCAGTTGAAGGACATCTGGGTTCTTTCCAGCTCTTGGCTATTATAAATGAGGCTGCTATGAACATAGTTGAGCATATGTCCTTGTTATATGTTAGAGCATCTTCTGGGTATGTGCCCAGGTTGGTATAGCTGGATCCTCAGGTAATGCTATGTCCAATTTTCTGAGGAACCGCCAAACTGATTTCCAAAGTGGTTGCACCATCTTGCAGTCCCACCAACAATGGAGGAGTGTTCCTCTTTCTCCACACCCTCGCCAGCATCTACTATCACCTGAGTTTTTAATCTTAGCCATTCTGACTGGTGTGAGATGGAATCTCAGGGTTGTTTTGATTTGCATTCCTCTGATGACTAAGGATACTGAACATTTCTTTAGGTGCTTCTTGGCCATTCGAGTTTCCTCAGTTGAAAATTCTTTGTTAAGCTCTATACCCCATTTTTTAATAGGGTTATTTGGTTGTCTGGAGTCTACTTTCTTGAGTTCTTTGTATATATTGGATATTAGCCCTCTATCAGATGTAGGATTGGTAAAGATCTTTTCCCAATTTGTTGGTTGTCGTTTTGTCCTATTGACAGTGTCCTTTGCCTTACAGAAACTTTGCAATTTTATGAAGTCCCATTTGTCAATTCTTGATCTTAGAGCATATGCCATTGGTGTTCTGTTCAGGAACTTTTCCCCTGTGCCCAAGTATTCGAGGCTCTTCCCCACCTTCTCTTCTATTAGTTTCAGTGTATCTGGTTTTATGTGGAGGTCCTTTATCCACTTAGACTTGAGCTTTGTACAAGGAGATAAGAATGGATCAATTTTCATTCTTCTACATGTTGTCCTCCAGTTGAACCAGCACCATTTGTTGAAAATGCTATCCTTTTCCACTGGACAGTTTTAGCTCCTTTGTCAAAGATCAAGTGACCA
>NW_021614382.1:0-1242 GCF_004785775.1 Grammomys surdaster | reverse complement strand
ATATGGGTATGAGGGTCCTTCCCCATATCTGTGGCAAAGTTTTGTTGGTCTTGGTGGTGCCCGAGGTCACCAACAGGGTCAGCAAGAGATTTGCCATGAGCTTTCAGCTTTAGAGAGAGAAAAGTGAACAAGGCATGATGGAGAGTATTTCAGGGGGACTCCTTCTGAGGGGGTACCGTTCCCCCTCTTTTGTTTTTAAAGCCAATTTTTCAGAGTTCTTGTAAAATCAGGGCAGAAGCGCCAACAGTTGCTCCTTCCACACTCAGAGAGTCATGAAGGCCTTATTTAAGGATATATAAACCTATGTTAATAATCTTTTGTCAAAGGACTTTTATAGCTCCACTGACAATCAGACTATATGATATATCGATTAGAAATAGCTTTTTCTACTTTTTGTTAGATTACCTCTCTTTTGTCAATTAACTGTTGAGGAAGTTAGGGTTTACCTCTCTCTTGAGAATATTGAACAGAGATTTAAATTCTTTTGTGGAGAGCTTAAAATAGTATCTTAGCCAATTTGCATCTCCTAGAAACTTTTGAAATTAATTTAAAATAAATAGACTCCCTTTTTTTTAAAATCCTTTATCTGTGTGGGGTTTTTATTGGGTATTATACGTATTTACCTTTCAATGTTGTCTCCTTTCTCATTCTCCCCCCAAATCCCTTATCCCCTACCCCTTCCTCCTAATTTTTGTGATGGTGTGCTCCAAACATCCTCCCAGTCCCATCTCCCTGCTCTCGAATTCCAACACAGTAGGGGATCCAAACTTTTGGGGACCTTGGCCCTCCACTTTCACTGGAGTCTAACAAGGTCACCCTCGATTCCCTATACAGGTGCTTGAGTCCCTCCCTTTGTGCTCTCTGGTTGGTGGTTTAGACTTTGGGAGTTCTGGTTGAAACTTTTGATGCTCCTTCTAAAAAGGACCAACGCATTCATACTTTGGTCTTCCTTCTTCTATGTGAGTTTTATGTGGTCTATATGAAGATTCTTAGAAATTGTGAGCTTTTGGGCTAATATCCACTTATCAGTGAGTGCATACCATGTATGTTCCTTTGAGATTGGGTCATCTCACTCAAGATGATATTTTACAGCTCCATCCATTTGCCTAGGAATTTTGTGAACTGATTGTTTTTAATAGCTGAGTAGTACTCCATTGTATAAATGTACCACATTTTCTGCATCCATTCTTCTGTTGAAGGGCATCTGGGTTCTTTCCAACTTCTGGCTATTATAAATAAGGC
>NW_021614381.1:0-2839 GCF_004785775.1 Grammomys surdaster | reverse complement strand
CTGGAGTCTAATTTCTTGAGTTCTTTGTATATATTGGATATTAGCCCTCTATCAGATGAAGGATTGGTAAAGATCTTTTCCCAATTTGTTGGTTGTCGTTTTGTCCTATTGACAGTGTCCTTTGCCTTACAGAAACTTTGCAATTTTATGAAGTCCCATTTGTCAATTCTCGATCTTAGAGCATATGCCATTGGAGTTCTGTTCAGGAACTTTTCCCCTGTGCCCAAGTATTCGAGGCTTTTCCCCACCTTCTCTTCTATTAGTTTCAGTGTATCTGGTTTTATGTGGAGGTCCTTTATCCACTTAGATTTGAGCTTTGTACAAGGGGATAAGAATGGATCAATTTTCATTCTTCTACATGTTGTCCTCCAGTTGAACCAGCACCATTTGTTGAAAATGCTGTCCTTTTTCCACTGGACAGTTTTAGCTCCTTTGTCAAAGATCAAGTGACCATAGGAGTGTGGGTTCATTTCTGGGTCTTCAATTCTATTCCATTGATCTTCCTGCCTGTCTCTGTACCAATACCAGGTAGTTTTTATCACTATTGCTCTGTAGTACAGCTTGAGGTCAGGGATGGTGATTCCTCCCGAAGTTCTTTTATTGTTGAGAATAGTTTTCGCTATCCTAGGTTTTTTGTTATTCCATATGAATTTGAGAATTTCCTTTTCTAACTCTGTGAAGAATTGAGTTGGGATTTTAATGGGGATTGCATTGAATCTGTAGATTGCTTTTGGCAAGATGGCCATTTTTATTATATTAATCCTGCCAATCCATGAGCATGGGAGATCTTTCCATCTTCTGAGATCTTCTTCAATTTCTTTCTTCAGAGACTTGAAGTTCTTGTCATACAGGTCTTTCACTTGCTTGGTTAGATTCACACCAAGGTATTTTATATTATTTGCAACTATTGTGAAGGGTGTCATTTCCCTAATTTCTTTTTCAGTCTGTTTATCTTTCATGTAGAGGAAGGCTACTGATTTGTTTGAGTTGATTTTATAACCAGCCACTTTGCTGAAGTTGTTTATCAGGTTTAGGAGTTCTCTGGTGGAAGTTTGGGGGTCACTTAAGTATACTATCATATCATCTGCAAATAGCGATATTTTGACTTCTTCCTTTCCTATTTGTATCCCTTTGACTTCTTTTTGTTGTCTAATTGCTCTGGCTAAGACTTCCAGTACTATATTGAATAGGTAGGGGGAGAGTGGGCAGCCTTGTCTAGTCCCTGATCTTAGTGGGATTGCTTCAAGTTTCTCTCCATTTAGCTTGATGTTGGCTACTGGTTTGCTGTAAATTGCTTTTACTATGTTTAGGTAGGGGCCTTGAATTCCTGATCTTTCCAAGACTTTTATCATGAAGGGATGTTGAATTTTGTCAAATGCTTTCTCAGCATCTAGTGAGATAATCATATGGTTTTTTTCTTTAAGTTTGTTTATATAGTGGATTACATTGATGGATTTCCGAATATTGAACCATCCCTGCATTCCTGGGATAAAACCTACTTGATCATGATGGATGATTGTTTTGATGTGGTCTTGGATTCGGTTTGCTAGAATTTTATTGAGTATTTTTGCATCGATGTTCATAAGGGAGATTGGTCTGAAGTTCTCTTTCTTTGTTGGGTCCTTGTGGGGTTTGGGAATGAGTGTAATTGTAGCTTCATAGAACGAATTGGGTAGTGTTCCTTCTGTCTCTATTTTGTGGAATAGTTTGAAGAGAATTGGTATTAGGTCTTCCTTGAAGGTCTGATAGAATTCAGCACTAAAACCATCTGGTCCTGGGCTTTTTTTAGTGGGGAGACTTTTAATGACTGCTGCTATTTCCTGAGGGGTTATGGGACTATTTAGATGGTTTATCTGCTCCTGGTTTAATTTTGGTACCTGGTATCTGTCTAGGAAATTGTCCATTTCATCCAGGTTTTCCAGTTTTGTTGAGTATAGGCCTTTGTAGTAGGATCTGATGATTTTTTTAATTTCTTCCGTTTCTGTTGTTATGTCTCCCTTTTCAGTTCTGATTTTATTAATTTGGATACTCTCTCTGTGCCCTCTGGTTACTCTGGCTAACGGTTTATCTATCTTGTTGATTTTCTCAAAGAACCAACTCCTGGTTTTATTGATATTTTGTATTGTTCTTTCAGTTTCTATTTGGTTGATTTCAGCCCTGAGTTTGATTATTTCCTGCCTTCTACTCCTCCTGGGTGTATTTGCTTCTTTTTGTTTTAGGGCTTTTAGTTGTGCAGTCAACTTGTTAGTGTGTGCTCTTTCCAGTTTCTTTTTGTAGGCACTTAGAGCTATGAGTTTTCCTCTTAGCACTGCCTTCATGGAGTCCCACAAGTTTTGGTATGATGTGTCCTCATTTTCATTGAAATCTAAAAAGTCTTTAATTTCTTTCTTTATTTCTTCCTTGACCAAGTCATCATTGAGTAGAGAGTTGTTCAGTTTCCATGTGCACATGGGTTTTCCATTGGTTTTGTCATTATTAAAGACCAGTCTTATTCCATGGTGATCTGATAAGAGGCAAGGGATTATTTCAATCTTTTTGTATCTGTAGAGGCTTGTTTTGTGACCAATTATATGGTCTATTTTGGAGAAGGTACCATGAGGTGCTGAGAAAAAGGTATATTCTTTTGTTTTAGGATGAAATGTTCTATAGATGTCTGTTAAGTCCATTCGGTTCATAACTTCTGTTAATGTCAAAGTGTCTCGGTTTAGTTTCTGTTGGCATTGAACAGTCTTACATAACTGCTTATGCTTCAGTTCACTCATCGGGTGAGCTAGGGTCACCATATCTGGTTGGATTGTGGAGAAGTTTAAGCATCCTACTCTATTAACATATAAGAATT
>NW_021614380.1:0-3930 GCF_004785775.1 Grammomys surdaster | reverse complement strand
CTACACAGAGAAACCCTGTCTTGAAAAACCAAAAAAAAAAAAAAAATTCATTAGAATAAATGCAGTAATATTTCATTTTTTATATGGGCCATGGCATTTTCTGTGTAAGAGAATCCCGAGTATTTTATTGCGTATCAGGATTTTGGTTTTTAGTTTAAAAAAGTCATGAGTCAAATTTAATACCTGAAAAATACTGTCTCCCATCAATGAAGAAAGTTACTGTTTAAAAGTAAAAGAAGGGTAAATATGAGTAGCCAGGAAGCACTGGATAAATGCGGCTATACATGTAAGTTTAGAGAAATGCAAGAAGCTCCAGGCCATTATTTTTCGTGTGTAAAATAAAGGAACATGCAACCCCTGATGTTATCACTTTTTTTGTCACATATAGGAAAGTGGACAGAAATGGCAATCATCAGATTACATGACATCAGTCAAACTTTGAGAGACATCCTGTTTTTTTTTCCTCGTATGTGGAAGCTTGATTTTTTTTTTTCAAAATAAGACAAACAAGATGGCTAACGTTGGGTATTGGAAGGATGGATCAGTTAAGAACGTTTACTGCGGACTTCCGGTTTGGGACCGAGCCTAGAGCAGGTCGCAGGCAGCAGCTCCGTACCCAACCGCAGAAAACCAAGAAAAACAGGGACTCCCAGGAGCTTGAACTCACCCAGCATCCCAGGTAAGGAAAAAGCAGTACTCACCCCAAACAGGGAGCAACAGGGACCCACTGGGACCCAGGAATTCGCTCCTGGCCTGGAGCAGGCTCCATCCGGTCTGGGCCCGAGCACTCGCGGATCCCGGGAGGCAGCTCTGCACCCAATCTCGCAGACTCCAGAGGAAGCGGGGCTTGCAGGACCTCTGTGCCAAGCAGGGTCTTGGGCTAGGAGGTGGCAGTGCTTGCCCCCGAACAGGGAGGGGCTAGGACCCACTGGGACCCAGGAGTTCACTCCAGGGCCCGGAGCTTGGGTTCCTTCCGGTCTGTGCCAGAGCAGATCCCGGGAGTCAGCTCTGCACCCAATCTCACAGAACCTAGAGGGAGCGGGGCTCTCTGTGGCTCAAGCTAGCTCAAGCAGTTTCTTAGGCTAGGAGGTGGCAGTGCTCGCCCCCAATCAGGGAGCAACTGGGACCCACTGGGACCCACTGGGACTCACTGAGACCCAGGAATCCACTCCTGACCCAGAGCCCCGGCCCCTTCCGGTTTCCACCTGAGCACCGAGCACATCTTGGGCCTCATCTCTAACTCAAGCAGCAAAACCCATCCCAAACAGTTCTGACACAACCTAGATAATAGGAAAGACAGGCCCCAGTCAGAGACAGCACTGATAGCACAAAGGTGATCCAGATGGCGAAAGGCAAGCGCAAGAACACAAGCACCAGCAACCCAAGGTACTTGCCATTATCAGAACCTAGTTCTCCCACATTAGAAAGTCCTGAACTCCCCATATCACCAGGAAAACAAGAACCAGATCTAAAATCATTTCTAATGATGATGCTAGAGGACTACAAGAAGGAAGTAAATAACACTATCAAAAAACTTGAGGAGAACACAGGAAAACAGGATGAAGTCCTTAAAGAAACACAAAAATCCTTTAAAGAATTACAAGAAAACACAAACAAACAGATGAAGGAATTGAACAAAACCATCCAGGACATAAAAATGGAAGTGGAAACAATAAAGAAATCACAAAGGGAGACTATCCTGGAGATAGAAAACCTAAAAAAGAAATCAGGAGTCATAGACACAAGCATCACCAACAGAATACAAGAGATAGAAGAAAGAATCTCAGGTGCAGAAGATACCTTAGAAAATATTGACACAACTATCAAAGAAAATGCAAAATGCAAAAAGTTGCTATCTCAAAATATCCAGGAAATCCAGGACGCAATGAGAAGACCAAACCTAAGGATAATAGGTATAGATGAGAGTGAAGATTCCCAACTTAAAGGGCCAGTAAATATCTTCAACAAAATTATTGAGGAAAACTTCCCTAACCTAAGGAATGAGATGCCCATAATCACACAAGAAGCCTACAGAACGCCAAACAGACTAGATCAAAAAAGAAATACCTCCCGTCACATAATAATCAAGACTCAAAATGTACAAAACAAAGACAGAATTTTAAAAGCAGTAAGGGAAAAAGGCCAAATAACATATAAAGGCAAACCTATCAGAATTACACCTGACTTCTCACCAGATACTATAAAAGCCAGAAGATCCTGGACAAATATCATACAAACCCTAAGAGAACATAAATGCCAGCCCAAGCTACTTTACCCAGCAAAACTCTCAATTACCATAGACGGAGAAACTAAGATATTCCATGACAAAACTGAATTTACACAGTATCTTCCCACAAATCCAGCTTTACAAAGGATAATAGCAGGAAAGCTCCAATACAAGGAGGGCAATCATACCCCAGAAAGAGCAAGAAAATAATCCTTTTCCATCAAACCCAAAAGAAGATAACCACACAAACGATGTCTCCACTATTAGCAAAAATGACAGGTAGCAAGAACACCCTCTCCTTAATATCTCTTAACATCAATGGACTCAATTCCCCAATAAAGAGGCATAGGCTAATGGACTGGATACGCAAACAGGACCCAGCTTTTTGCTGCTTACAGGAAACCCACCTCAGTGACAAAGACAGACACTACCTTAGAGTAAAAGGTTGGAAAACAATTTTTCAAGCAAATGGCACTAAGAAACAAGCGGGAGTAGCCATTCTAATATCGAATAAAATCAACTTTCAACTTAAAACTATCAAAAAGGATAAGGAAGGGCATTTCATAGTTGTCAAAGGAAAAGTCAACCAACATGAACTCTCAATTCTGAATATCTATGCGCCAAATACAAGAGCATCGAATTTCATAAAAGAAACCTTACTAAAGCTCAAAACACACATTGCACCTCACATAATAATAGTGGGAGACTTCAACACCCCACTCTCAGCAATGGATAAATCATGGAAACAGAAACTAAATAGAGATACAGTAAAACTAACAGAAGTTATGAACCAAATGGACTTAACAGATATCTATAGAACATTTCACCCTAAAGCAAAAGAATATACCTTTTTCTCAGCACCTCATGGTACCTTCTCCAAAATAGACCATATAATTGGGCACAAGACAGGCCTCAACAGATATAAGAAAATTGAAATAATTCCCTGCATCCTATCAGATCACCATGGTCTAAGGCTGGTCTTCAAAAATGACAAAGAGAATGGAAAGCCCACATTTACATGGAAACTGAACAACACCCTACTCCTTGATAATCAGGTAAGGGAAGAAATAAAGAAAGAAATTAAAAACTTTTTAGAATTTAATGAAAATGATGACACATCATACCAAAATTTATGGGATACAATGAAAGCAGTGCTAAGAGGAAAATTCATAGCTCTAAGTGCCTACAAAAAGAAACTGGAGGGAGCATACACTAACAGCTTGACAGAGCACCTGAAAGACCTAGAAGAAAAAGAAGCTAATACACCCAAGAGGAGTAGAAGGCAAGAAATAATTAAACTGAGGGCTGAAATCAACCAAATTGAAACAAAAAGAACTATCCAAAGAATCAATAAAACCAGGAGCTGGTTCTTTGAGAAAATCAACAAGATAGATAAACCCTTAGCTAGACTAATCAGAGGGCAGAGAGACAGTATCCAAATTAATAAAATCAGAACTCAAAAGGGGGACATAACAACAGAAACTGAGGAAATTAAAAAAATCATCAGATCCTACTACAAAGGCCTATATTCAACAAAATTGGAAAATTTGGATGAAATGGACTATTTCCTAGACAAATACCAGTTGCCAATGTTAAATCAGGACCAGATAAACCATCTAAACAGTCCCATAACCCCAAAAGAAATAGAAGCAGTCATTAAAAGTCTCCCTACAAAGAAAAGCCCGGGACCAGACGGTTTTAGT
>NW_021614379.1:0-1967 GCF_004785775.1 Grammomys surdaster | reverse complement strand
TCCCGTGAACTATGACTGATGATTGTTGATTATTCATGTTCATTTTTTCAGATTTACCATTATCCACTAATGGTGAATATTGATTATTCATGTTCATTTATTTCGGACTTACTATTATCTATTACTGATGACAATTGATATTACAGCTTTATATGTTTCTGATTTACTATGAACTATGGCTGATGACTATTGATAATTCATGTTCATTTATTTCTGATTTACAATTATCCACGAATGGTGAATATTTATTTTTCAGGTTCATTTATTTATGACTTACTATTATCTATGACTAATGACTATTGATATTTCAGCTTTGTTTATTTTTGAGTTCCTATTAGCTATGACTGATGACTGTTGATTATTCATGTTCGTTTTTTTCAGATTTAACATTATCCACGAATGTTGAATATTGATTATTCATGTTCATTTTTTTCTGTCTTACTATTATCTATGACTGATGACTATTGATATTTCTGCTTTATTTATTTCTCATTTCCTTTTAACTATGACTGATCAATTTGGTTATTTATGTTCATTTATTCCTGGTTTACTATTATCCACGAATCGTGAATGTTGATTTTTCTGTAAATTTATTTCTGACTTACTGTTATTTATCACCCATGACTTTTGATACTTCAGCTTTATTTGTTTCTGACTTCCCATGAACTATGACTGATGACAATTGATTATTCATGTTCATTTATTTCTGATTTACAGTTATTCATGAATGGTGAATATTGATTTTTCCTGTTCATTTATTTCTGACTTACTATTATCTATGACTGATGACTATTTTTTTAGTTGTTTTTTTTTTGTTTTTGATTTTTAATTTGGATGCTGTACAATATACATATATATATATATAAGAATATATACATACACACACACACTCACATGTATATTCCTGTTTTCATCACTTCATCCACTGGGCTCCAACCACACCACTTTGCCATTCTCTCTTTTCTTCTCTGTTCTTCTTTGTATTTCTTCCTTGTATCCTCCCACTAAGAGCTGGAACTCATGATCCTCCTCCTGACTCAGTCTCTCAAGTACTGGATTACAGTGGCTTTGCCTTGTCTGTCCTGGGAACTTGCTCTGTATACTAGGCTGGCTTTGAACTCACAGGGAAGATCCAGCCTGCCCCAATCCCAGCACTCGGGAAGCAGAGGCAGGTAAATCTTTAAGTTTGAGGCCAGCCTTGTCTGCCATGTGGGTTCCAGGACAGCTAGTCCTACACAGAGAATCCCTATCTTGAAAAAAAAATTTTAAAGGTTTTTTTCCACTCTTTTAGTAAAATCGTCTCAACGCCATTTATTTTGACCGATCCTTTTTCCAGCGACTAGTAATGCCATTCCCATTATAAAAGGAGTTCCCTTGAGTTTGTTTTCACTTCGGCCTAACAATCTTTATTTTCCTCCAAGCAGAGATGCTTTTCTCAGAGCCTCTTTCTGGACTACCTTTCCCTTGCACTTCAGTTCACAGCTCGGCAGACAGCTCTCTCATATCTCCATTGTCTCTAGGACCTTTGTGCTCCTCAACCCTGAAGGGCCTGTAGAACCCAGGGCCATTTGAATCTCGCCTAAGCTAGACTGTTGCTAGGGCGGTTGCCGTGGAGACTTCTGAGAGGACCAACCTTCAGCGTTCTAGTGACGAAATAAAGTTGGCGCCAGCGTCGCCAGGGGGTGTGTCACTCGACTGATGACTATTGATACTTCAGCTATATTTATTTCTTTTTATCCATGGACTACTACTGATGACTATTGATTATTCATGTTCATTTATTTCTGATTTACTATTATCCACGAATGGGGAATAGTGATTATTCAGGTTCATTATTTCTGACTTACTATTATCTTTGTCTGATTACTATTGATAATTCAGCTTTATTTATTTCTCATTTCCCATGAACCATGACTGATGACTCTTGATTATCCATGTTCATTTATTTCTGCTATTTTATTATCCAC
>NW_021614378.1:0-1798 GCF_004785775.1 Grammomys surdaster | reverse complement strand
ACAATTGATTATATCAATGTATAATATTGACCATATAATAATTATTACCATATTACGAGTCAACATTATATTCACATACTATATTGTTATATAATATATATTACATTATATAGGCTATAGAACATACATATAGATACTAATAGATGTGTATTCATATGTATGGATTATAATGTCACTGCCATGACTCACTATCTGCTCGCCTGCTATAGGGGAGTGTGGATTCTCTTCCTGTGTCAGTTTTGGAAGACGTCCGCCTTTCCAGAGATACCTCGTGATGTCATGTCCATGATGTCACCTCCGTGATGTCATACCCGTGATGTCATACCCGTGATGTCACAGTGTGATATCATACCCGTGATGTCACACCCATGATGTCACAACGTGATGTCATGCCCGTGATGTCATGCCCGTGATGTCATGTCTGTGATGTCATACCCATGATGTCATAGCCATGATGTCATACCCATGTCATACCTATGATGTCACACCCGTGATGTCATACCCATGATGTTATACCCATGATGTCATACCCATGATGTCACAGCCATGATTCTGCCCATATCATACCCATGTCATACCCATGATGTCATAGCCGTGATGTCACGCCTGCGATTCCACACTCGTGATTTCACATCCTTCATGCCACACCCATGATGTCACACCTGTGATTTCACACACACGTGATGCACACGATGTCACCCCCGCAATTTCACACCTATGGTGTCACACCCGTGTCAGACCTGTGATGCCATACCCATGAATCATTCTCATGTCGTGTCCGTGACGTCACACGCTCAATGTCACGCTCACGACGTCATGCCCATGAGGCGACACCCGATCATCATTCCAGTCAAGAAAACAAAGAATAAAATTTGATGGGTAAAATAATAACAGGAATAATAATAATAAATAGAGTGAAACCTGACCTGTAGCTAATAGAGTATTGATCACAGATATTGATCATCAGTGGTGGATGCTGGATCAGTATTCGCAGTTATTTGTGAATAATTGTCAATCGTTTATTTAATATTTGTCTTTCTATTTTCTGTATTGATAAAAGCAATCAAATTCAATGAGAAGTCACACAAGAAGACGGTCATATATGAACACCTAATGTATAGACGCTGTCCTATGGCTGAAGTTTATCTTATTATCAACTGAAACTGTGTAACGGCCATGAAGAAATTCAATATATTCTCATTTATTGTTGGATAATATAATAGATTACAGTAATATATTAATATTGCTATTTAATGAATTAATATATAATAGCATATAGTATACTATGATAAAATATGATAAACTTTACCTAGCCCTATTTATTATCGGACACTTTATTGACATTTCATTTAGCTTTACTTTTCAGAAAAAAGTTAAGATCTGAAAATGTGTGATTGCCATGAACAAATTTAATATATTGTTTTTTATTATTGGATAATATATATAATGTATCATAATAATATATGAATATTAACATATAATATAATATATATTATATATATTAATATAATATGCAATATCATTACATTATATATTACTTTTTGTATTATATTATTATATTATATATTAAGTGTTATATGATATATATAAGTACATATTATATATAAGTATATAATATATTATATGGCTTATATAATATATAATATAATACACATTATATATTATATAGAGTTATTAATATATAATAATACATTAATAATATATAATAATTTAAAATAATATGTAATGATATATAATAATATCATAATAATATATAATATATTATATTAATATATTAATATATTAATATATTAATATA
>NW_021614377.1:0-2878 GCF_004785775.1 Grammomys surdaster | reverse complement strand
GTTGAGCTATGTGAAAAAATTATGAAAATTTTAAGTATTTTTTAAAATATTCTAAAAAATGAAGATTCAGAAGAAAAAAATCTTATTAAATTAAATGTGACTTAGGGGAAATTTATGATAAAATTGAAAAGTTGCATAGAATATATTTGATAAAACTGAAGACATTGATTAAAGATCTGCTGATGAAAATTAAGATGAATAGTGAAAAATCCATGAAAAATACAAAAAAATAAACATTTAGTTAAAATGATGACAAATACAAAAAAACTAATGAAAAAATAAAATCTTTATTAGAAAATTTTCTTTAAAAAAGGAGATTGAGAAAAAAAATTTCTAATGAAATTGAATGTTATTTAAAGAAAATTTCTGATAAAATTGAAAATGTTGCCTGAGAAAACTGATAATTTGGAAGACACTGTTGTAGAAAGTAGTGATAAAAACTAACATAAATATGGAAAAATTTGATGAAAACATACAAAACATATATGGAAAAAGTATTATTAAAATAATGACAAACATTAAAAAGTTAAATGTTTTTTTAAAAAATTACTAAAAAAAATTAAAGAATATGAAAGAAAAAAGTTTCCTATGAAATTGAATGTGATTTAAGGAAAATTTCTGATAAAATTCTGTATTTGCATTGAAAAAATTTTTGATAAAATTAAAAATATTATTGAAAAAACTAGTAATAAATATTAAGATAAATTGTCAAAAATTGATGAAAAATACAAAACACATATCAACAAATTGATTAAAATTATGACAAATAGAAAAAAGTGTATGAAAATGTTGAGTATATTTTTTTAAAAAAAAAATCCTAAAAAATTACATGTTTGAAAAGGAAAAATATACTTTTTATATTGAAAGTGATTTAAGGAAAAATTATGATCTAATTGAATATTTGCATGGAAAAAAATTTGGTAAAATTTAAGACATTATTGAAAAAACTAGTGATAAAAATTAAGAGAATTAGTGAAATTTTGACAACAAAATACAAAACATATGGAAATGAAATTAATTTAAATGATAACAAACAAAAAATATATGAAAATTTGAATTTTAGAGAAAACGTTCACAAAATATTTGAAGTTTGACAGGAAAATATTCCTATTGACATTGAATGTGATTTAAAGAAAATTACTAAAAAATTGAATATTTTATGGAAAAAAAAATTGGATAAATTGGAAGACACTTTTGAAAAAACTAGTGAAAATAGTTAAGACAAATAGTGAAAATTTAACGAAAAAGCAGAAGACATACCTGGAAAAAGTTGGATTAAAATAATGAGAAATAGAAAGAAATATGAAAAAGTTAACTCATTTTTTAAAATATTCCTTAAAAAATGAAGAATGAGAAGCAAATATATTTCTTATGAAATTGAATGTCGTTTAATAAAAATTTCTGAAAATTGAATGTTTGTGAGAAAAAAATATTTGATAAAATTGAAGACATGATTGAAAAAACTAGTATTAATAATTAAGGTGAATATAGAAAACTTTGATGAAGAAGTATAAAACATGTTTGGGAAAAATTTAATTAAAATGATGACAAATACAAAAAAAATTTTTTGAAAAATTGAACCTGTTTTATAAAAAATTACAATAATATCGAATGCTGCATGAAAAATATTCCTTATGATATTGAATGTGATTTAAGGAAAATTTTTTAATGAAATTGAATATTTACATAGAAAATATCTGATAGAATTGTAGTTATTGTTTAAAAATTATTAATAAAAATCAAGATAACTATAGGAATAATTTTTGAAAAAATATAAAATATTTGTTCAAAAACTTAGGTTATAATAAAGATAAATATACAAAAATGTGTGAGAATATTGAAACTGTTAGTAGAAAAAAGCCTAAAAAAATTCAAACTTGACGTGAGAAAATTCATAGAAAATTGAATATGATTTAAGAAAATATTTGGAAAAAGTTGAATATTTGCATGGAAAAATATAGGATAAAAATGTAGACTTTGTTTTAAAAATTAGAGAAAAACTCTAAAATAAACATACACAAAATTGTTGATAATATATGAAATATTTGTAGAAAAATTTTGGTAAAAATAAAGACAAATATAGAAAAAAATTACAAAAATATTGAAACTGTTTATAGAAATATACCTAAACATTTTAAGATTAACATGGAAAACTTCATTAGAAAATTGCACATGATTAAAGAAAAATTTCAGAAAAAGTTGAATTTTTTGGATTGAAATATATTAGATAAAATTCAAGTCTATTATTTAAAATTAGTTAAAAAAATTAAGAGATATAAAACATGTTGAAGGAATAAAGACATTTTTAGAAAATTTTTAGTTAAAATGAAGACAAATATAGAAAAAAAGGTATGAAAATATTGAAATTGTTTGTAGAAAAGCCCTAAAAATATTCAGGATTGAAATGGAAAAATTCGTTAGAAAAGTAAAGAAGATTTAAGAGAAATATTTTTCAAATTTTGAATATTAGCAAGGAAAAAATATTTTATAAAATTAAAGACTTAGTTTAAAAAATAGTCAAATAATTAAGATAATTATAGGAAATATTGTTGAAAAACTATGAAATATTTTTGGAAAAATTTTGGATGAAATGACATATATAGAAAAAAGTATGAAAGTTTTCTATTTTTTTTATAAAAATATTTAAAAATACTCCGATGTTTACATGGAAAAGTTCATTAGAAAATTTATGATGACTTAAGAAAAATTTCAGAAGAACTTGGATATTTGAATAGAAATAATATTTGATAAAATTGAATACATCATTTTAAAAATTGGTGGTATATATTAACATATATAAAAATATGATGAAAATATATAAAATATTTCTGGAAAATTTTGATTAAAATGAAGACAAATATACAAAAGTATATAATTA
>NW_021614376.1:2508-6318 GCF_004785775.1 Grammomys surdaster | reverse complement strand
AACACATAGGAACCTCTAGGCTGGCCTAAGGTACAGAGGAAGAAAAAAGAAAAAAGAAAAAACAAGCAAAATAACCAAACTTCTCTCAAGCTTCTTCTTTCTGTCTTCCCCATAAGCTGTTTCTCTGTCTTCATGTCAAGTTCCTTGGCCTTGATCCTTGGGACCAGTGAATTCACCTGAGATTTTCCGCAATAAACATGCTTTCTTATTCTTAAAACAAACAATGCAGAGATTGAGAGAGATTGCTCACAGGTTAAGAGCACATGTTGCTTTTGCAGAGGACCAAAGTTTGGTTTAAGTGCTAATAATCAGGTGGGTCTCAAATTGAACTCAGACTTCAAGTGATAGGAACTTCTTTTCTGGCCTGTGTGGATCCCCATTTTTATATGCACAAATCAACATAATACACATGCAGAGATACACCTAGCAGAAATAGTGTTTATATAAAAAAAGGTCCCAGTTTCACAAAGGGATAAAAAAATGGCCCAATTAATTGAAATGGTAAGATTGATCAGTAGCAGTTGTGTGGCTTTGTGAAGAGAGTATGTGGAGTTTCAAGTGTGTCCATTGACCTCAATTGGTGGGCAACACTCTAGGGTGCCCTGGGCTTCAGAGTTTGAGCTCCTCCATCATTCCTGAGTGAGAGGAAATTAGGAGTTTGTCAATGTATATTTATTTCTGTTTGTTATGTATATTTATGTTCTATTTGTATGTATGGTTGCCTGACAGACAAAGGCATCAGAACCCTGTATAGATGATTGTGAGCTCCCAGATGGTGGTCTAGAATTGGACTCCTGTTGTTTGAAAGAGCAGATAAGACTCTTAATTACTGAGCCATCATCTCTCCAGGCCCATGTTGGACAATGTAAAAATCACTTGTGGATATGGAATCACTAGGAATCAGGGTTCTATTATGCATAAAAACTTAACACAATTTGGCAATATCTTTAATTTGTTGCATTTCTAATGTTTTCTGCACATGTGTATGTGTTGATGGTTTGCTTGTTGGCTTATTTTTTTTAGATAGTCACTATGTAGTTCTTACAAAGCCATGCCAATGTCCTAAGTCATTCCACAAAAGGTCTGGATGTACTTCACTTCATACAGTGTTCACCTATTCATTCACTGGATCTGTGAACGCCATTTAAAAGAGTGTAATAATATATAACAAGTATCTCAGAACCCTACAGTTTGAGACTTCTGTGCAGAGAGTCTATATCATTCTATCTTCTTATTTAAATACCTAACATGAAAATTCATGAAACTTCCTCTTGATGTGGAGCTAGAGTCTCTCAGCATTTTCCTTCTGGTCTCTTGACTTCAACTTATCCCTGCTCATGGATGGAATAAAAGCTGTAAAAAATATGTAAATAAAATCAAAGTAATTAAAAACTTCAACAATTTCTATAGCATAAACTTTACACCTATATTGATAAGTAAAGAGAAAAAAAACCCTGTGTAGAGGGAGGGAGTGTGGTAAGAAATTAAAATAACTATACCTTAACTATTTATGTCTGTAGGAAAATGTCTGACTGAGAAAACATTGTTTTATAATTTTATATGCTAATTATCAATTATAAGTACATAGTAACTATAGCCACCAAGCTTCACAACAATCCTCCAAACTTTACCTTATAGCAAAATATTGCATATTTGATGATTTTTATGTAATTATAATTGGCCCATGAAAACATATGTTGCCAACATGTTTCTGGGAAAACATATGTCTATTTAGCTTGCAGTGGACAATGTTTAAATGATGTTAAACATATATAGCTCCTGATTCATCATTTCTTTTGGTTTTCATTAATTAATTTATTTAACTACTTTAACACCCAATCTCATCCTGCCTTTCATTTACTCCCATTCCTAGCCTCTGATGCATTCCCTTCTTTTCCTGCCCCTATTCTCTCCAGAGAAATGGAGGCACCCACTCCTGATCTTTACCAGTTACCATACCATCCTAGCACACCATGCAGTATCAGGATTAAATGCATCTTTTCCCATTGAGGCCATACAAGGTCTCAATACGTTCAAGGGAGCCAAGTTAGTAGCAAAGGTGCCAAAGGAAGGCAGCAAAGTTCAATAAGAGACAACCCACATTAAGACCAAGCTTCACACCTGCTCGATATGTTAAGAAGCCTACGTCTAGACCATGCATCCTTTTTGACTGGTGGTTCAGTCTCTGTGAGCACCCAGTGTGTCCATGTGACGTGGCCCTATAGATCTTCTTCTGGTATACTTAACCCCATCTGGCTCACTCATTCCTTCCTCTGACTTTTCCGAGAGTCCCCGAATTCTGCCTAATGTTTGGCTCTGGGTATCCATCAATTGCCTTCAGTTGTTGGATGAGTGGCCATGAAAGCATAACCAAGTATCATCAATAGTGACAGATCTTGTCTCTCTTCCATAGGTGTTTCTAAAGTTTGTCCCATTGTTGGTTGGTTATTCCCTCAATCTCTGCTCCATCTTTATCCCTGCACATCTTGTAGACTGGAAAAATTTTGGGTGGAAGGTTTTATGAGTGGGTTAGTGTCCCCCCTCCCTCCACTGAAAATTGTGTCTGGCTTAAGGAACTGGCCACTTCAGTTTGCTTATCCCCTGTGGCAGGGGTCTTCTCCAAGATCACTAGCATATCCTCCCAGGAGCCTGCCCCATGCCAAATCTCTGGCTCATCTCTGACATATCCCTACATGGATTCCTTTTCTCTCTTTCCTCCCTTTCACCTCCAAACCCACTCCCACCACACCTGGTCCCCACAACTGTTCCTGTCCTCATACCCTCTCCCACAGAGTTCCCTCTAATGAACCACTACTGACACATATTTTATTTCCCCTTCTGGGTGAGCTTCAATCATCTTACCTTGGGCCCTATTGTTACTTAGCTTTTGGGGGGATTTTGCACTGTAGCATGCTCATCCTGTACTCTATGGGTAATATTCACTTATAACTGAGTACATAACATGCAAGTCTTTCTAGGTCTGTTACTCAAGATGACATTTTCCAGTTCCATGCATTTGCCTGAAAATTGCATGATATTCTTTATTTTAATATCTGACTGGTATTCCAGTCATGACATAAATGTACATGATTTTCCTTATCCTTTCTACAGTTGAGGGACAGGTGGGTTCTTCTCAGTTTCTGGCTATTATGAATAAAGGTTTGTTTTAGTCATGGTTGCTTTTGTTTGTTTTTTTGTTTGTTTGTTTTTCTTTTTTTGAGACAGGGTTTCTCTGTGTCGTCCTGGTTGTCCTGGAACTCACTCTGTAGACCAGGCTGGCCTCGAACTCAGAAATCTGCCCGCCTCTACCTCCCAAGTGCTGGGATTAAAGGCATGTGCCACCACTGCCTGGCTAGTCATGGTTTCTATTCCTGCACAAACATCATGACCGAGAACCAAGTTGGGAAGCTTGCACTCCCCACATTGCTGTTCATCACCAAAGGAAATCAGGACTGGAAATCAAGCAGGTCACGAAGAAGGAGCTTATGCAGAGGTCAAGAGGGGATGTTCTTTATTGACTTGCTTCCCTGGCTTGCTCAACTTACTTTCTTATAGAACCCAAGACTACCAGCCCAGAGATGGTACCACCCACAAGCGCCCCTCCCTCCTTGAGCTCTAATTGAGAAATTGTCTACAGCTGGTTCTCATGGAGCCATTTTCTCAATGGAAGCTCCCTTCTCTGTGATAACTCCAGCTTGTGTCAAGTTGACAAAAAAAAAAAAAAACAGCCAGTACAGGGAGCTATAATTGTAGCTGAGTAAGGGGTCTTGTACTCTGGGGAAGCATCTTTTGAGTATATGCCCAGAATTG
>NW_021614376.1:0-2408 GCF_004785775.1 Grammomys surdaster | reverse complement strand
TCTCAGGAGCATGTCCTGTCACCTGAGGGTTTTTTTCCCCTATTTTTAAAATTTAATCTTTATTTACAGTGCAGACACCCTCTGACTGTTCCACTTCCCATACCTCTTCCCACCATCTCCATGAGGATGTCCCCACCCCCCAATCCAATCCCACCACACCTTTCTATTCCCTGGGGCCTCAAGTCTCTTGAGGGTTAGGTACATCTTCTCTGATTGAGTCCATACCAGGCAGTTCTCTACTATATGTGTTGGGGCCTCATGTCAGCTGGTATATGCTGCCTGGTTGGTGGCTAAGAGTCTGAGAGATCTCGGGGTGGGGCCAGGTTAGTTGTGACTGCCAGTCTCATTATGGGGTTGCCCTCCTCCTCATCTTATTCCAACTTTTCCCTAATTCAACCACAGGGGACACCAGCTTCTGTTGATTGGGTGATTGTCAATATCTGCATCTGACTCTTTCAGCTGCTTGATGGGGCTTTTGGAAGGCCGTCATGATAGGCCCTGTTTTCTGAGCCTCCCTTTGAGCTGGATCTCATTTTGGGCCTGTCACTGGACCTCCTTTTTCTCAGGCTGTTCTCCATTTTTGTCCCTGCAGTTCCTTCAGGCAGGAACAATTCTGGGTCAGAGTTTTTGACTCTGGGATGGAAACCCCACCCCTCCACTTGATGCCCGTCTTTCTACTGGTATGGAGCTGTACAAGTTACCTCTCCTCACTGTAGGGCATTTCACCAAAGGTCTTATACCCTTTGAGTCCTGAGAGTCTCTCACCTCTCAAGTCTCTGCTACATTCTAGAGTGTTCTGGCACTTCTTACCTCCCAATGTTGACTGTTTCCATTCTTTCTTCTGGCCCTCAGGGCTTCAATCCTGTTCCCCCCACTCAATCCAAGATCTTGGTCCCTTCTTTCCCTCTGCATCCCCTTTCCTATGCTGCCCCCCTCCCACCATCCTGTGATTGCTTTCTTCTCCCTCCCAAGTGAGATTGAGGCATCTTCACTTGGGCCCTTCAGATAGTTAACCTTACTGAGTTCTATGGATTGTATCCTGGGTATTCTGTACTTATTTTACTATTTCCACTTATTAGTGAGTACATGATCTTAGGCATTGTCATATTATAGGATAGAATCTCAGACTCCTTTCGATTTGCATTTAACTAGAAATGTTGAATGTTTCCTTAAGTGCTTCTTGGCCATTAGAGATTCCTCTATTGAAAATTCTGTTTATCTCTGTACACCATTTTTCAATTGTGCATTTGGTTTGTTGATGTCTAGCTTCTTGAGGGATTTATATTGTTTGGATGTCAGTCCTCTTTCAATTGGACAGTTGGTGAAGATATTTTTCCATTCTGCAGGCTGCTGGTTTGACCTACTACTGCTGTCCTTTGCTTTATCAAGTATATTCAGTTTCTTGAGACCTCTTTTATTAATTGTTGATATTGAAACCTTAGCTATGGGTGTTCTTTTCAGAAGACGGTCACCTTTTCCAATGCATCCAAGAGCCCTGACTCGATTAATAATATTCTGCAAACAGGAGCCTAACATAAGTGTATATCAGAACGTTTTACCCAGCCGTTGATGGAAACAGATGAAGAGACCCCCCAAGCCAAACATTAGACAGAGGTCACAGAATCTTTTGGAAGAGGGGAGGAAATATTCAAGAAGCCAGAGAGGTCAAGAATGGAATGTATGTGTGTGGGTGTGGGTGGGTGTGGGAGCTAGTAGGAGTGGAGGACATTGAACTATCTACACTATTGCAGTTTTGGTTTTGCTCTGATATAATTGTGACTGTGCCCAGGTTCTTTCTTCTTGAAGTAAGAAACTATCTCATTTAACTATGCTTTTTACAGTTGAGAGACTATGTCAGCACCTTTTTCTCAGCACCCTTTGTTCACAGTACAGGTGAGGGAGTATCACACATGGCCTCTTGTTCTCATGAGCCTAAGGAGGAGGCAGCCATGATATCTGTACCTTCCCATATGCAAGAGCCACCATGAGCTGCAGCCTAAAGAGGAAGTTCCAGTTACTGTGAACTGGGGATCACTGAGCAAGGGTGAGGAAGAGAGAATGGCATTTCTTATCAATGGTTTCCTGGAGGACCAAGCTATGCTGTAGGAAAGGCAGAAGGAGGAACAGAAGAAAGCATGTGGAATAAAAACACTCTGAGGCCCAGGTGACCTTGAAGACAGAGGAGGACATTGTAGCCCATTTCTCATCGCCAGAAGGATCAGTACAAGCTCAGCTTTTGTTAGCTTCCTTTCTAATGGATTTCTATCTAGTAATATTTTCAAATCTAAATTAATCATGCTTGCAAGAGCTGGGGAGAGGGTGGTGGTAGAGGAAGGTTTCTCAGCCTAGACCTTGGTGAAAATGCAGAACTAACCCAACCATCATTTTACCTATGTGTCAGCGCTGCC
>NW_021614375.1:0-3077 GCF_004785775.1 Grammomys surdaster | reverse complement strand
TTTTCTTTTAAGATTTATTTATTTTATGTATGTGAGTACACTGTTGCTATCTTCAGACACACCAGAAGAGGGCATCAGGTCCTATTACAGATGGTTGTGAGCCACCATGTGGTTGCTGGGAATTGAACTCAGGACCTCTGGAAGAGCAGTCAGTGCTCTTAACCACTGAGCCATCTCTCCAGCCCGAGTGTCTTTTTTTCACCTTACAAAAGTATACTGCCACACCAACCCCACTACAGTCTGTGTGGCAAGTTCTACAGACTGAAGCGAAAACCCACCTAGCCTTCGAGGACCCTCATCCCAGGGACTCCCATACCCAACTGGGGTGGTCCCTGGCAGTGTACCACTTTCATGATGTTGTCTTTAGAAAGTATCCATTGGGCTGGAGAGATGGCTCAGCCATTAAAGGCTAGGCTCCCAACCAAAAGAGTATTGATCTTAGTGTTTGTACTATTGGCATTTCATTCAGAAGGATGTCTCCTATACCTATGTATTTAGGCTTTTATGCACTTTCTCTTCTGTCAGTTTCAGTTTGACTGGATTTATTATGTTGAGGTCTTTGAGTCACTTGAACTTGAGTTTTGTACAAGCTGATGAATTTGGACCTATCTGCTGTCTTCTGTGTGCAAAGATAAAATGTAACAAGCTTCATTATTGAAGATGCTGTCTTTATTCCCATTGTGTGATTCTGGGCTTCTTATTAAAAATTAGGTGCCCGTATGTTGTTGGGATTATTTCTGCACCTTCAGTTCTATTCCATAGATCACTGTGTCTGTTTTTATCCAAATGCCATGGAATTCTCTTATTGTTCAGAATTGTTTTAGATCTCCTGGGATTTTGTTCTTCCACACAAAGCTAGAATTGTCCTTTCAAGGTCTGTAAACTATTCTTTTGGGATTTTGGTAGGGATTGTGGTGTATCTGTAGTTTGCTTTTGGTAAGATCGCCATTTTCACTCTGTTAATCCTACTGATCTATGAGCTTGAGCGATCTTTCCATCTTCTGATATATTCTTCCATTTCTTTCTTCAAAGGTTTGTCATTTTTCATCATACAGGTCTTTCACTTGCTTCTTTAGAGTTCTTCTAATGCATTTTATATTATGAGTATAGTAGAAAGTTGTTCAGCTTCAACGGGTCTGTAAACCACCTTTGGTTGTTTCTATTATTGATGTGCAGCTTTTATCATGACTGGCTGATAATGCAGGGTGGTTATTCAGATTTTCTGGTATCTATTGAGACTTGTTTTGTATTCAATGATTTGGTCAGTTTGGGAGGTGCTGAGAAAAAAATGTATATTCTTTTGTTTTTGGATGGGATATTCTGTAAATATCTGTGAGGTTTCTTTGTTTTTTCACATCAGTCAGCTGTAGCATTTCTCTAATTACTTTTAGTCTGGAGGGCCTGTCCTTTGGTGGTCATGAGATATTGAAGTCTCCCATTATCAATACATGAGGGTCGATGCATGTTTCTAACTATGGTGCTCGTATGTTTTGGACATACATATAAGTATTGAAACATCCTCCTTTTGGATTTTTTTTTCTTAATGAACATGGAATGTCCTGCATTGCTTTAAATTAATTTTCATTTGATGTCTATTTTGTCAGATGGTAAAATAGCTATACCAGCTAAGTCCACTTCAATGGAATATTCTTTTGCATCTCATTACCCATAGATGCTTCAATAGATCTGACCCTGCCCTTCTCTGGGAAGTTGTTGGTATCACAGATGTTTTTGCTCTTCTGTCTAGTGTGAGTCAGGCCAGCATGAGCCCCTCCTCAAAGGAATCTAGCCTCATGCCTAGCTAGGAAACTGTCCAGTCTGGGAAGCTGGCTTGTATTGAAGGGCCACTTGTTTTTGACTCAGCAGGGATTTCTTAAAAGAACTGCCTCTGCATTTCTTCTCTCTTTTCCTTTCTTTCTTTCTTTTTTTCTTTTCCCTGTAGCTGATTTGGTATCAGCTGAACCTCTGAAGATCTATTCAAGGAGCCTGAAATACTTAGTCAGAAAATTTAAACTGGAGTATTATTTTCATTTATCAAGCTTTGAGTGCACACTAAATGAACTATATTCCTTTATTTTCATCCTCTAAGCTAATCTGGCTACTTTCTAGTCAAATTTCTAGTGATGCTTGCATTTTAGTACTGATCTGACTGTCTAGGCTTGAAGTGTTTTCTCATGAAGTCTTATGGACCCTCCTTATACTGAATCCCCTCTCCCATTTTCTTTCCCCGTGTCATGGCTGAGAGGAAGTTCTGCTTATTCTCTCACCTACTCAGTCAGTGGCTTATTAGCGTTTATTGACAAATCAGAGAATTAATGTGGAACAATACTTATAAAACAATGAGTCAGGAAATGCTTAAATAATGATTACAACCAGAAATGGAAGCACAGAACTCAGTGTTTAACACAATGATAGCCTTAGTATAGTGCATAATAACATTATGGCTAAAGTTTTGTTAGCTTAATGTTTTATTATTTTTAGTTTTGTTCTTTTTGTGTTTGTTTTAGAAGACAATGATTTTCTCTATAGCTTTGGCTGTCCTGCAAATAGGGTGGATACCTTCAATCCTCTAAATTTGAGATCCTTCTGAGTCTGTCTCCAAAGTAATACATGTGGGCCAACATACCCGGCTTTTTTTGGTTGTTGTTTTTGGTTTTGTACTATTGGCTGATGTTGTTTGATATTATCGGCTGACAATATAGGTTTTTTTGTATATGTCAAGCATACGCTGTTATGCTGAGTTTCACCCATATCTTGCATTTTGAAATTTGACAGAGAATATCACTCTGTTTTCCAGAAAGTCATGTACTGATGACAGTGATACTGCCTAATCCTGCTGAGTCATTGGATTGTAGGTCATGGCAGACTTCCTACTTGTTGTGTTGGTTTTGAATTTATGTTGGAATAAATATGAGTATTTTGCTTGTGTGCATGAATTTGCATCTCATGTGTGCCTGGTCTTTCAACATCAATCTAAATGGAGAGAACCTTAAAGCAATTCCACTAAAATCAGGTACAAGACAAGGCTGTCCACTTTCTCCCTATGTATTCAATATAAACATTTAAATTATAGCAAA
>NW_021614374.1:1263-2011 GCF_004785775.1 Grammomys surdaster | reverse complement strand
CTCCATGGCTTCTGCATCAACTCCTGCCTTGAGTTCCTGCCCTGACTTCTCTCAGTGATGGACTGTTACTTGGAAGTGAAAGATAAAATAAATCCCTTCCTCCTCAACCTGCTTCCCTGTTCAATATATTTTATCAAAGCAATAGAAACCTAATTGAGACGATATCAGAGTGAAATCTGAAAAGTCTGACAAATGTTCTGTCACATAAAGTTGAAATCATAAAGTAATGTTATTCAGATTCAAGGTGGGTCAAGGACACCCTAAGTCCTCAAGATGCACAACACAGGAATTCACATTCCTCCCATTCACAGACATATCCTCCTTAAACTAGATAAAATACCTGAGCAGTCAAGAATGTGCCTCAATTCTGACCTCACAAAAGTCAGTTGTAAGACCAACTTTTCTAATTTGTATTTACCTTCTTCTCTAGATCTACAGAAACTGTAGGACAGAATTCCACCCGCCCTGAGTCACCTACTCACTTGCTAGAGTGGCTCTTTGGAATGGGCATGGCTTCTCTTTTCTGCCATTCCAACAAGGCATCAACTTCAGGCTGAATCTCCATGCTGTTCCTATGATTAGATCTAAATGTCTAAGAGAGAGGCAAAAAAGACTTGAAAATAAGAACTTAAAGTGCATCATCCTATTTTTAAATGTTCCTATTCTTTAACACTTAAACCTGGGGAAAGGGCATGAGACAGCGCTTGATCCTCTTGTTTATACCGCCCAAGTGCTGCCACCACAGGCC
>NW_021614374.1:0-1163 GCF_004785775.1 Grammomys surdaster | reverse complement strand
CCTTGATATGACCCTACACTGTCAAAGAGCATTTTTAAACAATGAGGCAGCAGGCCTCACTTCCTGTCATGCCATAAGTAAACAGAAGTCCTACAGAGTAGCAAGTAACAATGAGTTATAGTCTTAAAGTCCCACAGAACATCTCATTGTATTTAAAACACTAAAATTAATAAACCACAAAAAAGAGCATCACTCTAATGAGTTAAAGATGAATTCAATCTCAAGCCAAATATATAAATATCACAAAGTTTTATCACAAGATGAAACAGGGAGTTCAACAAAACTCCAAGAATCATACCATTTTTTCCTTGGATAAGGTCCTCCACCAAAAGATTAGCTACCACATGAAAGATTTCCTTCTGGGTGTTATGCATGCCATATACCTGCTAAAAGGTGTATTGGATCTGTGGAGAAAAAGACATCACCACACAGAATTCCATTAGAGCTATATCTGTTCTATACTTGGAATGTTTCTGTTGTGAACATATATCAAATCCAGACACGTTAAAAAAAAAACACAAAAACAAAAACAAGAATGATCTTTAGGCTTGGAGCCTTCAGTAGTCAAAATGTACATAAATCACAGCTATCCTAACAATTACCTTCAGTCCTAGCCACTGAGGAAAAGTGAAGAAAAGTCATTGAGTCCACTAATGCTGCACAGATTAAGAGTGAACAAAAGTGAGCTTGTATAGCCAGTGCTATAGAGGCTGAGACAGGAAGTCTGCCATGAGTCTGAGGGCAGCCTGGGCTACACAGAGTCATAGGCCAGACTTGGCTATAGTGTAAGATCCTGTTAACAAACAAAGCAAAACAAGGTAATGGCCTATAATCCTAAATTTATGCCAGGCAGTGGAGGCACACACATTTAGTATCAGTACTGAGGACCCAGAGACGGGCTGATCTGAGTTTGAGATCAGCCTGGTCTACAGAGTGAGTTCCAGTATAGCCAAGGCTATACAGAGACCCCTTATCAAAAAAAAATCAAAATATGTAAATAAATGTATTAAAAATTTCAAGCATTATAGCTTCTATTTGTTCTTTTCTCTTCTCTTCTTTGGCGTGTGTTTGTATGAAACAGTCTGTATGTAGTTATGGCTGGCCTAGAACTTGCAATGTAGACAGACCAGGCTGGCCTTCAAGTTTAAGTGATCCTCCTGCCC
>NW_021614373.1:1007-2723 GCF_004785775.1 Grammomys surdaster | reverse complement strand
CTGTTAGGATTTCAGACACAGAACTTGAAGTTCACATAGGAGTGAGATGGGGCCAAAGGCTATTTTGATTCCTCCAAAATTAATTCAGAGCCCTTGCAATGAATCCAGTCTGGAAATAATAGTAGTAATGTGTGAGCTCTCATCATACATTTTAAGAAGCCTGGACTGGTGTTGCTTTGTGGGAGATACTATCTGCTCTCTGTTTATGGGAAATCATTTTTGCAACTTCCTAGAGATGCTTTGGGTTCATTTAGTCCTGTCAATAGCTGGAAGGACCTGATTCTGCATGCTGCCTTTCAGTGTGACTGGATTTGCTGAAAGTCATCATGCTTTTCTCAATTTGTGTTCATTATACTCTGAGATAATGCCACATTACTGTATTTATTTGATAATATGATTCTCTCTCTCTGTCTCTGTCTCTGTCTCTGTCTCTCTCTCTCTGTCTTTCTCTCTCTCTTTGTGTATGTGTGTATGTGTGTGTGTGTCTCTGTGTGTGTGTGTTTCACTTAAGATCCAGGGAGTCTGTGTAGAGTGATGGGGCCTGAGGATTTAGCTGACTCACTTTTCAGGTAATGAGAGTGATGAGGCCATGGAGACTCACTTGTAGCAGCACAACACATGACCTCTGTGGCCACCTCTGATAGTCATTGGAAACTCCTGATATGTATAATAAACCCTTTACCTTGTAAATAGTGATTATGTCCTTTGGGAATTTAGGTAGCAATAGAATCAAGGATTGAGAAAACCTTATTTGGAAACAGAAAAAGAGCCATGCCAGATTAAAGTTGGACCCAGGACTGTGACACAGGCTCTTGGACAGTTTTTAAAGACCTAATCTATTTTTAAAAGCCCCGTCTGGGAGCTACAGCAGGTCAGCTCCCTTCTTTTAGTTCCATAACTCTACTGGACTCAGACTAAGATTATCAAGTTTAATAAGCACCAAGAGGACCCAGTTCAAAGCAGCCAGGATGTGGCATGTATGGGTTGGGGTAGTCCATGAGTCAAGTTGAATTTATGTAATGCTTGAAACCTTAGTTCAGAGGATTATATGCTCCTTGGGCCATGCTCTCCCACAGGACCAACTTTGAGAACATGATGCTTGAGCTGCAACACGACCAGGTAATGAGCGATCTCAAGAAAATTCCTCAGAAGATCAGTGAGGCCTTGTACAAGTGCAAGGAGCTGACTAAAGAAAATCAACTTTACTGGTGAGTGACTATCACTGTCATTACCCCAGCACTAGGCACAGAATATGTCTGTCCATCATTAACTTTCAAACAAAGTAAGGAGCTGGTTCTATACTGTTTGCCTTTCAACAGGAAGCTTGCCTCCCTCAAAGAAAGGCTCTAGGATTTTTACCTCTTGGACTCATTTTGATGAGGTGTGATGACGCTGTGAGCCCCTCCAATCATTGTCCTTCCCAACTCAGTATCCTCTAGATAGAAAAGGTGTGCAGCTTAATGGAGATATCAGTCAACCTTGAGTCTCTGGGCCCTGAAAACAGATTTATAGATCTGGTTTGCATAAGACACATAGAACGATTGTATATCTGTTGAGTCTGTTCTCCTCTTCTAGATAAGGTTTGCCCTCTCTCTACCTACAGGTGGTTTTCTAATACCTGGACATAGAGACATTCATGGGGCCTATGTACTCTTCTGCTAGATATATGAGACCCTGTTGGTGTCACGGTTTTCAGAAGTACTTTGAGTCTTCTGG
>NW_021614373.1:0-907 GCF_004785775.1 Grammomys surdaster | reverse complement strand
ATGTGATGTTCTATGGCTGCTCTGGTCTGTAGTCTGCGTCTGTCTGGGGACCAGGGCCCATGGTGAGAAGGGATGTTACTTGGAGAAGTGGGAGGAAGATGGATGCTGCCTGCAAATCACCATTTCTTCTTTATGGTTCAGCATCAGGAACTGTCAGCTCCTGACAGAGTCTCTTCATATAAAGAATCAAGTAAAAATTCTGTGGAACGAGAACAGGCAGCTGCTAAGGGAGCAGATTGCACTGGAAGAGTGTACTAACAAAACAAAGAGGCTGTGTGTGGAGGCCAGCTTGAAGATATACGACAAGTGTACCAAACAGCAGCAGCAGGTAGGATGCATGAAGCATCAGGGGCAGTTTGTGGACACATGTCTAACCATAAACACAGTCAAGCCCAGATAACCATCCTCTACCTTGTCCAGACACTCTCCTATGTATTTTTAGTTCTTCATTTCTGTGATCATTTACAAGACTTTCAGTGGAGTTAGCCTCTTTCAAGAAGCTGGGTGATTGGCAAGCAATCCCTCCTACTGAGCTCCAAGCTGCAGTTCATTAAGATATGTTGAAAACACACTACACCCCTACATGCCTTTATGCTAGAGGGGTTCTATATGGGTGCCTCATATGTAGTAGCACAGAATATTGAGTGATGAAGTCAGGGCCTGTAACTCACTTGCTTGGGATCCATGGTTCCAGCTGCATATGTAGGGGAGGACGGCCTTGTCAGACATAGGTGGGAGAGGAGGTCCTTGGTCCCATGAAGGCTGGATGCCACAGTTGGTGGAATTCAAGGGCAGGGTGGTGAGTGGGGGTAAATCCTCATTGAATGAGGAGGAGGTTGGATGGAATAGGGGATTTCTGGGTGGGAGGGTGGAGAAAGGTGATAACATCTGAAATATAATAAAATAT
>NW_021614372.1:0-1052 GCF_004785775.1 Grammomys surdaster | reverse complement strand
CTTAAAAATGAAAGAACTTCTGGGGGAATCTCAATCTCTGACCTCCATCTATATCACAGAGCAATAATGATAAAAACTGCATGGTACATGTACAGAGACAGACAGGTTGATTGAAGGGATAGGATTGAAGACCCAGAAATTAAACCACATATGTATGTATACTTGATCTTTGACTATAGATCCAAAGAGGACAAAAATATACATGGAAAAAAACATGTTCAATAAATGTTGGTTGTCTATCTGGCAGTCTGTATATAGAAAATGAAAATAGATCAATATTTGTCACCTTGCACAGAGCTCAAGTCCAAGTGAATCAAAGACGTCAACATAAAACAAGACATACTGACTTTCAGAGAAAAAATTTAGGAAAGAGCTTCAAACTCATTGGTACTGAAGAAGTTTCCTAAACAGAAGAGAGAGAGGGAGAAGAAAGAAACCATCGGGGACAGAGTGGGGAGGAAATGTGGGTGGGAGAGGGGACAGGGTTGGAAAAAGAGGAACATGATCAGGTATTGGGAGGGAGAACAGGAATGAAGCACTGAGGGCCAGCAGAATGAATGGAAATATGCAACCTTGGGAGGTGAAAGGTGGTGAAACCCTCTAGAATGTACCATAGACCTGGGATGTGAGAGACTCTCAGGACTCAAAGGGAGAGAGGGACCTTAGGGAAATTGTCCAACAGAGGAGAGGTAGAACTTATAGAGTCCACCTCCTGTAGAAAAGTATGGCATCAAGTGGAGGGATGGGGCTGCTATCCCACAGTCAAAAACCTCGGACCCAGAATGGTTCCTGTCTGAAAGAACTGCAGGGATAAAAATGGAGAAGAGACTTGGGGGAAGGAAGTCCAGTGATGGGCCCAACTTGCTATCCATCTCAAGGGGAGGCTCCAAGGCCTGACACTATTACTGATGCTATGATGTGCTTACAGACATTAACATAGCACAGAGGTCCTCTGAGAGGCCAAACAAGCAGCTGACTGAGACAGACTCATATAATTACACCCAACTAATGAACTGAAGTTGCCATTGACCATGAGAGGGATAATGACTGGA
>NW_021614371.1:0-1450 GCF_004785775.1 Grammomys surdaster | reverse complement strand
AAATGGTCTCCTTTTCAATTTTCTATTTGTCATGAATTTTAAATGAACATTTCTCCTTTTACATAATTTTCTTTGATTTCTCTTCGGTTTGATCATAGTTTATTATTGACTGTGTAATTTGTCTTCAAGTTTTCTCTATTTTTCCTGAATTTTTCACTAGTTTTTTCCACAGTGTTTTCAGTTTTATGAATTTTTTGCCAAGTAAATGTTCAATTTTATCAGGAAAAACTGTTTTAAATCACATTTTTTTACACATCAGATGTTCTCCATCTTAATTTTTATTTTTTTTTGACTTTTCAATAAAAATTTCTCCTTTTACATAATTTTCTTTGATTTCTCTTGAATTTAATGATAATTTATTCTTGTCTTTGTAATTTGTCTTCAAGTTTTCACTCTTTTTCCTGAATTTTTCACTAGTTTTTTCAACAGTGTTTTCAGTTTTATGAAATTTTTGCCTAGTAAATGTTCAATTTTATCACGAAAAACTGTTTTAAATCACATTTCTTTACAAATCAAATGTTCTCCTTATTAATTTTCTATTTATTTTATGAATTTTTAAGCCAAATTTCTCTTTTTTCATGATTTTCTTTGATTTCTGTTCCGTTTCATTATACTTTATTATTGACTGTGTAATTTGTCTTCACGTTTTCACGATTTTTCCTGAAATTTTCACTAGTTTTTTCCACAGTGTTTTCAGTTTTATGAATTTTTCTAAAAGTAAACGTTCAATTTTATCAGGAAAAACTGTTTTTAATCACATTCCTTTACAAATCAAATGTTCTCCTTATTAATTTTCTATTTATTTTATGAATTTTTAAGGCAAATTTCTCCTTTTTCATAATTTTCTTTGATTTCTCTTCTGTTTGATTATAGTTTATTATTGACTATGTAATTTTTCTTCAAGTTTTCACAATTTTTCCTGAATTTTTCAGTAGTTTTTAACACAGTGTTTTCAGTTTTATGAAATTTTTGCCAAGTAAATGTTCAATTTTATCAGGAAAAACTGTTTTAAATCACATTTTTTTACACATCAGATGTTCTCCATCTTAATTTTTTTTTTGACTTTTCAATAAAAATTTCTCCTTTTACATAATTTTCTTTGATTTCTCTTGAGATTAATGATGATTTATTCTTGGCTTTGTAATTTGTCTTCAAGTTTTCACTATTTTTCCTGAATTTTTCACTAGTTTTTTCAACAGTGTTTTCAATTTGATGAATATTTTGCCAAGTAAATGTTTAATTTAATAAGGAAAAACTGTTTTAAATCACATTTCTTTACAAATAAAATGGTCTCCTTATCAATGTACTATTTTTCATGAAGTTTAAATGCAAATTTCTCCGTTTTCATGATTTTCTTTGATTTCTGTTCCGTTTGATTATAGTTTATTATTGATTGTGTAATTTTTCTTCAAGTTTTCACGATTTTTCCTGAAATTTTCACTAGTTTTTT
>NW_021614370.1:0-2180 GCF_004785775.1 Grammomys surdaster | reverse complement strand
GTAAGGGGACAACATATGAAATGTCAATAAAATATCCAATAAAAAAAGAAAAAAAATACAGAACTTTGAAATTGGAAAATTTATGTTTTGTCACTCTTCATTTATGATCCAAAAAAAAAACAGCTACTTGTACTTTTGTTAAATGTTATCCTACATCATTATAATTTTTGCATTACATTTTCTGAATAATGTAATTAAATAAACATCTTGGATAAAAAAAAAGAAGTTTCCCAACCAAAAAAACCAACCAAACAAAACAACAACAACAACAACAACAAAACAGTACCAGATGGTTTTAGTGCAGAATTCTATCAGTACTTCAAAGAAGATCTAATACCAATACTTCTCAAACTATTCCATAAAATAGAAACAGATGGAACACTACCTAATTCTTTCTATTAAGCCACAGTTACCCTGATACCTAAATCCCAAAAAGACCCAACAAAGAAAGAGAATTTCAGACCAGTCTCCCTTATAAATATCGATGCAAAAATAATAAAATTCTCGCAAAGTGAATCCAAGAACACATAAAAATGATCATTCATCATAATATGTTGGCTTCATCCCAGGAATGCAGGGATGGTTCAATATAAGGAAATCCATCAATGTAATCCACTATGTAAACAAACTCAAAGAAAAGAAAAACCACAAGATTAGATCCTGAAAGATCCTTTGACAAAATACAATGGCCATTCATGTTAAATGTATTGGAGAGATCAAGAATTCAAGGTACATATCTCAATATAATAAAAGAAATATACAACAAACAAATAGCCAACATCAAACTAAAGGGAGAGAAATTCAAAGCAGTTCCATTAAATTCAATGACAAGACCTGGTTGCCCACTCTCTCCCTACCTATTCAATACTCCAACTTTTAGTCAGAGCGATTAGACACACACACAAAGAGAGGGAGAGAGAGAGAGAGAGAGAGAGAGAGAGAGAGAGAGAGAGAGAGAGAGAGAGAGGGTGTGCAGATGATATATTAGTACCATAAGTGACCCCAAAGGTTTTACCAGAGACCTCCTACAACTGATAAGCAACTTCAGCAAAGTGGCTCGATATAAAATTAACTCTAACATATCAGTGGCCTTCCTCTACACAAAGGATAAAAGGGCTGAGAAAAAAATTGGGAAAAAATACTTTTCACAATAGTCACAAATAATATAAAATATCTTGTTGTGACTCTAACCAAGCAAGAAAACATCTGTATTACAAAAACTTCAAGTCCCTGAAGAAAGAAATAGAAGAAGACCACAAACCTGTGTCACTTGATCTTTGACAAAGAAGCTAAAACCATCCAGTGGAAAAAAGACAGCATTTTCAACAAATGGTGCTAGTTCAATGGGGGTCAGCATGTAGAAGAAGGCAAATTGATCCATTCTTATCTCCTTTTACAAAGCTCAAGCTCAAGAGTCTCAAGGACATTCACATAAAACCAAATACTCTGAATCTAATAAAAGTAAAAGTGGGGAAGAGCCTTGAATACTTGGGCACAGGGGAAAACTTCCTGAACAGAACACCAATGGCTTATGCTTTAAGATCAACAATCAACAAATGGGACCACATAAAATTGCAAAGCTTCTGTAAAGCAAATGACAACGTCAATAGGACAAAAGGGCAACCCACAGATTGGGCAAAGGTCTTTATCAACCCAACATCTGATAGTGGGCTAATATCCAAAATATACAAAGAAGTTAGACTCCAGAGAACCAAATAACTCTATTAAAAAGTGGAGTACAGAGCTAAATAGAGAATTCTCAATCAAGGAATTTCAAATGCCTGAGAAGCACTTAAAGAAATGTTCAGCATCCATAGTTATCCATGAAATGAATATCAAAATGGCCCTGAGATTTTACCTCACACCAATCAGAATGCCTAAGATTGAAAACACAGGTGACAGCAGATGTTCTTGAGGATGTGGAGAAAGAGGAACACTTCTCTATTGCTGGTAGGACCTCAAGCTTGTAAGGCCACTTTGGATATCAGTCTTGTGATTCCTGAGAAAATTGGAAATAGTTCTACCTGAAGTCCCAGCTATACCAAATTCTGGGCATATATCCAAATGATGCGCCAACATATAAGAAGGACACATGTTCTAATATATTCATAGTAGCTTTATTTATAATAGCCGCAAGCTGGAAACAACCCATATAGATGTCCCTCAACAGAAGAATGGAT
>NW_021614369.1:0-2500 GCF_004785775.1 Grammomys surdaster | reverse complement strand
AGATAAACAAATGCTAAAAATAATACGATAAATAATAAAAATAATAATATTATAAATAAATAAATATTAAAAATAATACATTAAAGGAATAATAGTATAACATAATAAGTGAATAATAAAACTGTAGGATGACACAAATAATAAAACAGAGAAATAATAAAAATAATAACATAAATAATAAGAAATAATATTATAAATAAACGAATAATGAAAATGACGTATTGAATAAATAATAATAAAATGTAATAAATAATAATAAAATTATCTGACATAAAAAATAAAATACAGAAATAATAAAAGTAATGTGTTAAATAAATAATAATGTAATATAATCAATGAATAATAATATTATAGGATAGCATAAAAGATGAAATAAATAAATAACAAAAATAATACAATAAATAATATAAATAATATTATAAATAAATAAACATTAAAAATAACATATTAAGTAAATTACAGAAATAATAATATACATAAATAAAAACAATATTGTGAATAAATAAAAAATGAAAATGATATATTAAACAGATAATAATAGAATATAATACATAAATAATAAAATTATATAAGATGAATAATAAAATACAGAAATAATAAAAACAATATATGAAATAAATAATAATGTAATATCATCAATAAATAATAATATTATAGGATAGCACAAATGATGAAATAAATGATAAGAATAATATAAGAAATAATTAATATCATAGATAAAAAATTAAGATAATATATGAAATAAATAATAATGAAATTAATAAATAATAAAATAATATAACAACATAAATAATGAAATGAATAAGTAATAAAAATAACATAATGAATAAATATTAAAAAATTTAAATAAAGTATAAAACAATATAATATTAAAGTTAATAAAATAATCACAAAAGCATTACTGATATTAGTCACATGACACTAATCAATATTACATTAAACAACAATATTAAACTGTATTATTGATATTATCAATATAATAATAACGTAATCTGGACAATAATATTGATGGAATGATGGTAATAAAGTAAAAGTAATAATAATAATAATAATAATCGACTTCGTAAGATGTTTGAGTAACGTGAAGTAACTAGAGTGGGCTCCCTGTGTGCGTTTTCATCAATACTTACAGGCTGAAAGGGGTAATAGCAATAATAATAATAATAACAATAATAATATTAAGATATTGTTATAAAATAATAACAATAATAATAATTAAAATGATAACGATACAATGATAATAAAATAAAATAACATGAACGATATTAATATTATATTAATAATTGTAATAATAAGTTTAATAAATAATATTAATGACATGACTATGATGTTAATTATCATAATAATAAAGAAAAAAATAATGTTGATCAGATTAGTTTAATAATTACAAGTATCAATTAAATAAAGATTGACGGTGTTAATATAATAATCATAATAATAAATTCAATAAAATAATATTAGTGATATAAATATTATATTAATAATTGCATTAATAAATAAAATGAAATGACGTTGATGATAATAATATAATATTAATAATCATAGTTATCAATGAAAAAATAGTGTTGACGATACGAATATAATATTAATAATCACAATACTAAATTAAATAAGATAATGCTGAAGATATTAATAAAATATTAATATTCATAATGATAAATTAAATAACATAATGCTGATGATATTAATATAATAATCATAATACAAAGTAAATAAATATTGACGATATTAAGATAATAATAATAAATTAAATAAAATAATGTTGACGATATTAATAAAATATTAATAATCATAATAATAAATGAGATAATGTTGATATTAATATAATAATTATAATAAAAAATAAATAGATGTTGATGATATTAATATAATCATAATAGATTAAATAAAATAATGTCGATGTTAATATAATAATTATAATATAAAATAAAATATTGATGATATTAATATAATAATAGTAAATTCAATAAAATGATGTCAATGATGGTAATATCATATTAATAATCATAATAATAACTTAAATAAAATAATGTTGATGATATTAATATAATCATAATAAATTAAATAAAATAATGTTGACGATATAAACATAATATCAATAACCATAATAAATTAAAGAAAATAATGTTGATATTAATATAATAATCATAATAAAAATAAATATATATTGATGATATTAATATAATAATAAATTAAATAAAATGATGCTGATGATATTAATATAATATTAATAATCATAATAATGAATTAAATAACATAATGTTGATGATATTCATATATTAATATTTGTTTAATAATAAACGAAATAATGTTGATGATATTAATATATTAATAATCAGAATAATGAATTAAATGAAATAATGTTCATGATATTAATATAATATTACCATAATAATGAACTAAATGACATAATGTTGGCATTAATATAATAATTATCATAAAAATAAATAAATATCGATGATATTTATATAATATCAATAATAATAGTAATAATAAATTA
>NW_021614368.1:0-2678 GCF_004785775.1 Grammomys surdaster | reverse complement strand
GAGGCCAGCTTGGTCTACAGAGTAAGTTCCAGGACAACCAGGGCTGCAGAGAGAGATGGTGCCTCAAAACACAAAAAGAACGAAGGTGTGAAGTGAGACCGGAGAAGAGCTGTTTTCACAGGGTTTAGGGACAAGAGGCAGGCATAGCTAACAGAGAATGAACAAACAATGGGCGCTTCTGAAGTCTTAACCCACAGAGATGGGTTTACAACATGAAGGCTGGAAGTTAGACAGGACTTCCCAACAGAGAGGAGGGACAGGGGGCTGACATTTCCAAGTGGATCTCTGTCAGGAAGTCACGAACAGGAGGCAGGTGGGCTCTGGAGCCTTCTTTTTCTTTCTTTCTTTCTTTCTCCTTTTTTTTTTTTTTTTGTTTTTTTCAAGACAGGGTTTCTCTGTGTAGCCCTGGCTGTCCTGAAACTCACTCGGTAGACCAGGCTGGCCTCGAACTCAGAAATCCGCCTGCCTCTGCCTCCCAAGTGCAGGGATTAAAGGTGTGCGCCACCACTGCCTGGCACTCTGGAGCCTTCTAACGGCCTTGTTTTCCTTGTGCTTCAGGAGGCCCTGCCTGGGCTCATCTGGGACCTGGGCCAGCAGCTGGGAGACCTGAGTCTGGAGTCTGGTGGCCTGGACCAGGAGAGTGGGCGCAGCTCAGGTAAGGGGTTGGGGTCTCTCTGGGACACCCCAGTTTTTCTCAGTATCCTCTATCTCTGCAGTCCCTCTCTCCCAGACCCACCTCTTCCCTTCCCCACCCCAGCCCCCTAATTATCTCAGCTTCTTCCTGGAATCCAGGCTTCTATGAAGACCCCAGTTCTACAGGAGGCCCAGATTCACCACCCTCCACCTTCTGCGGGGACAGTGGCTTCTCCGGATCTGGCTCCTATGGACGCCTGGGTCCCTCGGACCCCCGGGGCATCTATGCCAGCGAGAGACCCAAGTCCTTAGGTACGGCGGATGGGTAGGCCCTGTGACAGAAGATAGCTTTGAACATAAAATTGAGTCCAATTTGGACTCCCAGTTCTGGCTGGGACTGTCAGTCTTGGAGGAGTTTTTTAAGTGTCTGTCTTCCTTCTGAGCTTCCATTTAATTAATGGGTCCTAAGAGTGTCTTCATCACCAGACATTGTGGTGTGCACCTTTAATCCCAGCACTCAGGAGGCAGAGGCAGGCAGATCTCTGAGTTCCAGGCCACTAAGAGTCCCTAATCTCCCCCTCTCTCTGCCTCTGTCTCTCTCCACCTGTCTCTCTCTTTCTCTTTCTCTCCTTCTTCTTGACAGGTTTCTCTCTATTATATAGCCCTGCTATCTTGAAACTCACTATATAGACCAGGCTGGCCTCAAATTCACAGAGATCCACCTGTCTGCCTCCCAAGTGCTGGCATTAAAGGTTCCCACCACCAAGCATGGTCTCAAGAGGGAGCTGGCTTTAGAAAGACTCACAGAGCCCCTGACCCCTGACATTTGAGGGAAATGAGAAGAATAGGCCAAACTGACACTCTGAAGAACAGGCCAGGAAGCAGAAATCACAAGTGCAAGGCCCTGGGGCCAGAGTCTGGCAATTTGGGACATCTAGGAGGTCACCGTGGCTGCAGATATAAGGATACGAATGTGTAAGCAGTGGGTCAGAGGTCAGAGCAAGACGGGTAATAGAGACTTGAGGGGATTTTGTCATCAACCATGCAGGAGGGGATGAGTGAGGCTGGGTCTTCAGGGAGGACGGGGTGGGATGGGCGGGGCTTGTCCTATCCAGGCGGGGGGAGAGAAGCCTTGATTTTATCCTAGTCTCTGTATGTAACCCTGGCTGACCTGAACTCCCTGTGTAGATCAGGCTGGCCCTGGACTTGCAGCAGTTCTCCTGCCTCAGTCTCTCCAGCGTTGGAAGTATTGGCAGGTGTGGGTCTCCACACCCAACTTAGTTGTCGTTTAAGACAGGCTCTCACGTAGTTCAGGCTGGCCACAGACTTGCTATGTAGCTGAGGGCAACCTTAAATTCCTGATCCACCTAGCTCCATCTACCCTGTGCTGAGACTACAAGCTTGTACCAGTATGCCCAACTTTTTTTCTTTTTTGACGGGAGTGGGGGCTGGGGTGGAATCTCCAACATGCTCAGTAACTGAGCATGGCCTCCATCTCCTCAGTTTTGTGATAGATCGCATTTGTTCACCACGTAGTCTGTTATTTAATTTATTTATTTTACACTATTAACTTGCTGCATAGCTCAGGCTGGCCCAGGACTGCAGGTGATCCTCTTGCCTCAGCTGCTTCAAATGCTAGGCTAAAAAAGGCCTTTGAGAATCCCTCCTTTCTCTTCCTCTGTCTCTCTTCTGCAGGCGACGCCAGTCCCAGCGCTCCCGAGTCGGTGGGTGCCCGGGTTGCAGTGCCTCGATCTTTCTCAGCTCCCTATCCGACGGCAGCCGGAGCTGAAACCTGCTCGTCCGCGGAACGGCGGGCTCGTGCCGGGCCCTTCCTGACACCCAGCCCGCTGCACGCGGTGGCTCTGCGCAGCCCACGGCCAAGTGGACGCGTGCCATGCGGCTCCCCCGACGGGGCGGCCAGCCGGCCCCTGGACGGCTACATCTCGGCGCTCCTGCGCAGGCGCCGCCGCCGGGGGGCGGGCCAACCGCGCACGAGTCCCGGGGGCGCGGACGGGGGCGTGCGGCGCCAGAACGGCGCGCGCCCG
>NW_021614367.1:0-2646 GCF_004785775.1 Grammomys surdaster | reverse complement strand
AGGCTTTTGTTTCTAATGTTGGACACCCTCAATGACTTTCCCTGCCTTCTCCACAATCTCTTTTCTTTCTCTTGCTCCTTAGATCTGTCCTCTCTCACCTCATTAAAAAAAAAAATTCTTCCTAGCAATGCTAAAAAACCATCAGCAACAGGCAGGTGTGGGGACACTCGCTTCCTTTCCCATGACCTTCATGCCCAGACTTAGAAATGGCTCCTAAGCCCGGGGACAAGGAAATGAATGATCGAGGGGATCCTGGAGTTTACTACTTAGCTAACCCTTAGGAGAACCAGTTTCTTTGGAAGCCTAACGGTGATATAGACACTACTGCAGTGGAGGTGCTGGGTGGACTCAGCTCATGAGTTCTAAATCCTGGAACTCCTTGCTGGGCAGAGAGAAGCCAGCACAGGATGGAGCAGGTTTTATAAAGATTTCTTTCTTGCCTTGGCAGGAAGTTCCACTGTTAAGAAAGTGCATTTCCAGGCTTGGCTTGGCTTGCAGGCTATCTCCTCCCTTTCCTTTTCCTTTTTCGGGGAGTTGGGGGGTAGGGTGGCATATAGCCCTTCCTGGCCTCAAACTTGCTGTGTGGTAGAGAACTCTCATTCTCCTGCTGGAGTTATAGGAAAGTACCACCTCCCATTTTCTGGGGTCTTAAGGATGGCACCCAGGGCTTCCTGTGTGACAGGCAGTCTACCAAGTGCCATATATATAGCCCCAGCCTGTCCTAATTCAGGGACAGTGCTGGATGCCCTTCCCCCAAGGCCATTGCTAGGGGTAGTGGTGAGGGGATGGCGAGGGGATGGCGTGGGGCATTCTGTTCCCACCCCTGTATACCCAAGGTCTGAACACCTTTGCACCTGCTATTTCAGCACTCACATTAATTGCCACAATTCATTTTCAGATCTGTGTAACATAAAAAATGCCCCAAGACTGCAAAGTTTCTGAGGTTATTTGTTCAGTGAACCATATTTGCCAAAGTGTAAGGCAGTGATGTGAAGGCCTGAGGCTAGCGGTTTACTCTCCCTAAGGAAGCCACGTGTTAGGCATTCTTTCGTGCATGTCTACAGAAGTGGCAGCCAGAAGTCAACGTTGAGTATGATACTCTCCTGCCCCTCACCCTTATTTTTGAAACAGGGCTTTTCGTCAAAGGCAGAACTCACCACCTAGCTAGGGACTCCCAGGATCCTCTCCTCTGTCTCCTGACTTTTAGGGAGTTTGGGGGTCTAAGTTCTTCAGGTCCTTGGCTTACAAAGCAAACATGTTACTGTCCAAGCCTTCACCCTAGCTGACATTCTTGTGTTTACCGATAACTTAAAGCTATCCAAATTGCTGGGCAGTGATAGTGCACACCTTTAATCCCAGCATTCTGGAGACAGAGGCAGGCAGATCTCTGTAACGTTGAGGCCAGCCTAGCTACAGAGCTAGTCCCAGGAGGGCCAAGGCTACATAAAGAAACCCTGTTGCTGCCAGCAGCTACAGATGACCAGGTTCACCTGAAAGAGAGGCTGGGAAGGGACAGGAGGGCGGGAAGAGATGAAGCCAGGGTAGAGGTTTCTGATCGAGGCTCCATGCTTTAATGTTCAGCTTTCAATTTTAAGAGGATAGCCCACCCCCACCCCCAGAGTTCCTTCTTGCTTCAATTGGCTGGGGGTGAGTGGAATCCATAGGTAATTGTGGGCCAGAGATGTCTCAAAGCAAGCTCAGCAGGCAGTCTATTCTTCTCAGCTCCTGTACCAGGCTACAGACAGCCAGAAAGGCCCCAAGGCCAAAGTAAGCACTGCCTCTGCCAAGGGCAGGAAATGCCCAGGACATACCTCCAGAGTCCTATTGTTTGGTCTATTGTGGTAAACAAGGTCTCAACTCTAGGCCTGCTCAAGGCTGGGGGAAGGGCACAAAACCCTGTCTTGAAAAACATACCAAACAATCAAACAAACAAACAAAAAACCCTATCTAAATCAAGAGACCTTAAAAGGAGAGAGTAATATGGCATAGTTCTGGTGGAGTCTGTCAGTTTTTTAACGTGTGTATGCACATGTGTACCGGTGTGGATCAACATGTTGCCACATGACACAGCAGTTTTACCCAAAGAGAGCTGTAAATGTAGGTCTCCACAGATACCCATGCACAAATAAAATGTTCATAGCACAGTGGTTCTCAACTAATACCCTTTAGTATGGTTCCTGGTGTTGTGGTGACCCACAACCATAACATTATTTCACTGGTCTTCATAACCATAATTTTGCTACTATTATGAGTTATAATGTAGATGTCTGTGTCTCCTAGTGGTCTTAAGTGGCCCTTGTGAAAAGGTCATTTGACCTCAAGAGGGGGTCTTGACCCCTAGGTTGAGAACCCCTGTTTATAGCAGCATGATTCATAGCAGAAGATGTAAGCACACTAAATGTCCATCAGTAGGTGATGAGTAAGCAAAATGTGGTACGCCCATACAGTGGAATTGTAGAGTAAAAAATTATAGATACTGGGTATATAGGATCCTTTTTAGACATAAAATATTCTTTAGGCTTTCTTTACAAAGACATGGAGGCATGAAGCAAGTTAAGAATGTGGACAGACTAGTTACGGGAACTGGCTAGGATGCAATTTAGCCAGGTGGAACCAAGCTGAGAACCACAGTGACAGGGCAAGGCC
>NW_021614366.1:830-2903 GCF_004785775.1 Grammomys surdaster | reverse complement strand
TTCATTGGCTTTTTAGTTTTTCTTCCAGTTTTCACTATTTTTCCTGAATTTGTCACTAGCTTTTCAACAGTGTTTTCAATTTTATGAATTTTTTGCCAAGTAAATATTCAATTTTATCAGGAAAAACTGTTTTAAGTCACATTCCTTTACAAATCAAATGGTCTCCTTATCAATTTTCTATCTTTTCTGAATTTTAAATCAAAATTTCTCCTTTTTCATAAATTTCTTTGATATCTCTTTTGTTTGATTTTTCCACAGTGTTTTCAGTTTTTTGAATTTTTTGCCATGTAGATGTTCAATTTTCTCAGGAAATACTTGTTTAAATCACATTCCTTTACAAATAAAGTGGTCTCCTTATCAATTTTCTATTTTTTATGAATGTTCAATACAAATATCTCCATGTTCATAACTTTCTTTGATTTCTGTTCCGTTTGATTATAGTTTTTCATTGGCTTTTTAGTTTTTCTTCCAGTTTTCACTATTTTTCCTGAATTTTTCACTAGCTTTTTCACGTTGTTTTCAATTTTACGAATTTTTTGCCAAGTAAATGTTCAATTTTATCAGGAAAAACTGTTTTAAGTCACATTCCTTTACAAATCAAATGGTCTCCTTATCAATTCTCTATATTTTCTGAATTTTAAATCAAAATTTCTCCTCTTTCATAAATTTCTTTGATATCTCTTTTGTTTAATTTTTCCACAGTGTTTTCTGTTTTATGAATATTTTGCCATGTAAATGTTCAATTTTCTCAAGAAAAACTGTTTAAAATCATATTCCTTTACAAATCAAAGGGTATCTTTATCAATTTTCTATCTGTTATGAATTTTAAAAGCAAATTTCTGCTTGTTAATAACTTTCTTTTATTTCTCTTCCGTTTGATTATAGTTTATCATTGGCATTTTAATAGTTCTTCAAGTTTTCACAATTTTTCCTGAATTTTTCACTAGCTTTTTCACAGTGTTTTCACTTGTATGAACTTTTTGCCAAGTAAATGTTCAATTTTATCAGGAAAAACTGTTTTAAGTCACATTCCTTTACAAATCAAATGGTCCATTCTCAATTTTCTATATTATCTGAATTTTAAATAAAAATTCTTCTTTTTCATAAATTTCTTTGATACCTCTTTTGTTTGATTTTTCCACAGTGTTTTCAGTTTTATGAATTTTTTGCAATATAAATGTTCAATTTTCTCAGAAAAACTGTTTTAAATCACATTCCGTTACAAATAAAATGTTCTCCTTATCAATGTTCTATTTTTATGAAAGTTCAATACAAATATCTCCATGTTCATAGCTTTCTTTGATTTCTGTTCCATTTGATTTTAGTTTTTCATTGGCTTTTTAGTTTTTCTTCCAGTTTTCACTATTTTTCCTGATTTTTTCACTTGCTTTTCACAGTGTTTTCAATTTTATGAATTTTTTGCCAAGTAAATGTTCAATTTTATCAGCAAAAACTGTTTTAAGTCACATTCCTTTACAAATCAAATGGTCCGTTATCAATTTTCTATATTTTCTGAATTTTATATAAAAATTCTTCTTTTTCATAAATTTCTTTGACATCTCTTTTGTTTGATTTTTCCACAGTGTTTTCAGTTTTATGAATTTTTTGCAATGTAAATGTTCCATTTTCTCAGAAAAACTGTTTAAAATCACATTCCGTTACAAATAAAATGGTCTCCTTATCAATGTTCTATTTTTATGAAAGTTCAATACAAAAATCTCCATGTTCATAACTTTCTTTGATTTCTGTTCCATTTGATTTTAGTTTTTCATTGGCTTTTTAGTTTTTCTTCCAGTTTTCACTATTTTTCCTGAATTGGTCACTAGCTTTTCAACAGTGTTATCAATTTATGAATTTTTTGCCAAGCAAATGTTCAATTTTATCAGGAAAAACTGTTTTAAGCCACATTCCTTTACAAATCAAATGGTCTGCTTATCAGTTTTCTATCTTTTCTGAATTATAAATCAAAATTTCTCCTTTTTCATAAATTACTTTGATATCTCTTTTGTTTCATTTTTCCACAGTTTTTTCACTTTTAAGAATTTTTTGCCATGTAAATGTTCAATTTTCTCA
>NW_021614366.1:0-730 GCF_004785775.1 Grammomys surdaster | reverse complement strand
ACAAAAATCTCCATGTTCATAACTTTCTTTGATTTCTGTTCCGTTTGATTTTAGTTTTTCATTGGCTTTTTAGTTTTTCTTCCAGTTTTCACTATTTTTCCTGAATTTGTCACTAGCTTTTCAACAGTGTTTTCAATTTATGAATTTTTTGCCAAGCAAATGTTCAATTTTATCAGGAAAAACTGTTTTAAGTCACATTCCTTTACAAATCAAATGGTCTGCTTATCAGTTTTCTATCTTTTCTGAATTATAAATCAAAATTTCTAATTTTTCATAAATTACTTTGATATCTCTTTTGTTTCATTTTTCCACAGTGTTTTCACTTTTAAGAATTTTTTGCCATGTAAATGTTCAATTTTCTCAGGAAATACTGTTTTAAATCACATTCCTTTACAAATAAAGTGATCTCCTTATCAATTTTCTATTTTTTATGAATGTTCAATACAAATATCTCCATGTTCATAACTTTCTTTGATTTCTGTTCCTTTTGTTTATAGTTTTTCATTGGCTTTTTAGTTTTTCTTCCAGTTTTCACTATTTTTCCTGAATTTGTCATTAGCTTTTTCACAGTGCTTTCAATTTTATGAATGTTTTGCCAAGTAAATGTTCAATTTTATCAGGAAAAACTGTTTTTTTTTAAATTTATTTATTTATTATATATGAATACACTGTAGCTGTCTTCAGACACACCAGAAGAGGGCATCAGATCTCATTACAGATGGTTGTGAGC
>NW_021614365.1:0-1126 GCF_004785775.1 Grammomys surdaster | reverse complement strand
TAACATTACTCTGGCTCTAGGTGGAAAGCCATGCCCTTTTCTGGCCTCGGAAGGAATTGCATTCATGTGGTACACAGACATGCAGCAGGGAAAGATACATAGAAATAAAAGAAAAGAAACAACCCTCCAAAACCAAGCAACATTCTAAAAGCTCCAAATGTGTAGCCACTCTAATACTACCTAACAATAAAGTCACGTGTCAACATGTCAGGGAATTTTCAACATGGAAATTTGGGAAGTCTTTATGTGGGAAGCCATTATTTCCACGTTAAAGTTATCACTGAGGCTGTAGTTCAAGGTAATAAGAGGCAGATAGCTCTGGATTTCCTCATTTCTGAGTATTAACACTCAGAGGTAATACTCCTTTCCTAAGAGGCTTTAGAGCAATACAGTTGTGACTCTCATTAATTTGGTCTGCATGACTATTTCAGTAACACGTGAATGCATGCACCATATTTGAGGGCTATCTAAATATATGACCTAAAGGATACAGTATGGTTACATTTTTCATCATTAAGTGGGTATCCAGAGACTAGACCATGACATCCACACCTCCTAAAAAGTACTGTGTAGACCTGGGCTTCTGGGAATTCACAAAGCAGCCCATGGTAGTGGAGCTCATAGAGATCCATCTCTCTTGGTGAATTCGGGGGATATGGGAGTGTGACAACACACCTGGTGACCAGAGCTGTCAAAGAGTGAAGGCTTGGAAATTTATTTTTCAGTTCACAGAAATTCAGCCATTTCTGTTTATAGGGACTTAAAGGAACCTCTAATCGGCTAGATCAGTAGAGCCAGTGTATATACCCACAGCAAAATATCAAAATAATGACCAGAAATAAAGAAAGAAAAATAAATGTCAAAACCTCAAACCAATGAATCAAAAAGCCTAAACCCCAACACAAACAAAACTCAAACCAAAATCCATCAAACAAACAAAGAAAGAAACAAGCAATCAAGTTGAGCAGTTTTCTCCAGCTGCAGTTTAGCAGCACTGAACTAAACCACCCTTGAAGACAGGATATTTATGCAGTTTCAGATGAAGAAGGCTATGGAGACAATGGCTGCTATTTCTCTTTAGGCTCTTTAGGGGCTTTTTAGGTGAAGCCTTCCCAAGACTAAGGAT
>NW_021614364.1:5727-7954 GCF_004785775.1 Grammomys surdaster | reverse complement strand
TTAAAAACAATGAATTCGAGAGGTTCCTAGGTAAATGGATGGAACTAGAAATTATCATCCTGAGTGAGGTAAGCCAATCACAAAAGAACACACATGGTATTCACTCACTTATTATTGGTTATTAGCCCAGAACCTTGAAATGCCCAAGATGCAACTCACAGGCCACATGAAGCCCATAAAGAAGGAAGACCAAGTAGGGGTGATTCGGTCCTTCTTAGAAGGAGCAACAAAATACTCAAGGGAGCAAATATGGAGACAAAGTGAGGGACAGAAACTGAAGGAGGGGCCATCTCAAGACCACTCCACCTGAGTATCTATCCCATGTGCAATCACCAAAGGTAGATGCTGATGTGGAAGTCAGGAAGTGCATGCTGATAAGAGCCTGATATGGATATCTCCTCAGAGGTCTTCAAGAGTCTGACATTCTCAGAGGCAGATGCTCACAACTAGCCACTGAACTGATCATTGGGTTCTCAATGGAGGAGTTAGAGTGAAGACTGAAGGAGCTGAAAGGATTTGTGGCACCATGAGGAGAGCAACAATACCAACCAACCACAGCTCCCAGGGTCTAAACCACCAGCCTGGGAGCACTTAGGGAGAGATCCAGGGCTTTAGCTGAATATGTAAGAGTGGAGGGCCCTGCTGGGCATAGGTGGAAGAAGAGAACCTTGACCTCATGAAGGCTGGACGCCCCAGGGGGTGGGAATTTTGAGGGTAGGGAGGTGGGAGTGGGAGGGTAGATAGAGGTTACATCCACAGAGAAGAAGGAGGAGGGGTAAGGGGATTGGGGGTTCCTGGGTGGGTGGGGGATGGGGTAAGGGGACAACATAGGAAATGTAAGTAAAACATCCAATAAAAAAAAGGAGATAAAACAAAAACAAACCAAAAAAAAAACACATAAAGCAAAATATTTAAACTGAAGTTGGTGTTTTTTAGCTAAAAACAATATTTCTGATATAGGGCCTATGGTTTCCAGCCTTATTTTTGTCTGTCTTTCTGTTTATTTGTTTGTTTTACCAGGCTTAGTGTACCATGCATATATTACCTTCAATGCATTTGGCCTTAAATCCAATCAACGAGTAGTAGGTTTTTACTCCTGCATGGGCAATGCTACGTTTATACCAGTGAGCACTTTTTGCATGGTAAGTTTGCACAGTAGCTCCTATAAGTTACTGTTGGTTAATTACTGCTGTCCTTTCTGCTCCAGTAGCATATATAGCACTTTCTGGAACTAGGAAGAGTAGTCAGCAGCTAAGATCCTTACAATTCATTTCCAGCTTGCTTTTTCTGTATCGTTCAACCATGGTGTTTCCTGTCTTCAGAAACAGAATTTTTGTCATTTAGTTCTGATGAACAACCAATAGAATGACAACAGCCTATATTGTTTTGAGTGCCACTGATGCTTCTCTGAAAAAAAATTCAGTAGGACTTCTGTGATCAACAGTTTATAAGGAGGCATATGACACCTGGCACTGGAAACATTGTTTAATACATAGTTATTTTGAGCAAGACCATCATGTTACTGTTCAGACTATCTCCTTTATAACTTTTTTGGTCTTAAGCTTTTAATTGATATATAGAACAGTAGATTTCCATGTGGCTTTTACATAGATCATTCACTATGATTAGATGGTCCTCTCTGCCTGGTCATTTTCCATCTTTGTACTGTATCTAGTATTCATTCCCTCATCTATTTTTTATATTATGTGTCTGCTAATATCTCCCTTTTCTCAAGACATCTTTTTTTTTAAATTATTCTTTTGTTTCCTGGCTTCTACCAGTGTTCAAATTAGATATATACAATTAAAATTTAAGATAGAACAGAACATGTTATGTTCCATTCTGGACTTGAGTTAACTGACTCAGTATATAGTTTCACTTTTCATTTTATAATAGTGTGCACATTTATTGGTATAATTCTGATATTTATATATACATATACATTTCACATTAGTAAATACAGTGAATGTCCATTGACACGTCCTCTACCTGCTTCAAACTTCTACTCTATACCCTCCTCCTTGATGTCCCTTCTCAGTGTACTGTAGTCCTTCTTCTTTATTAAGTAAATGCTTGTTAAAATTTACTATCTACAAATGAAGAAAAACATAATGTGCCTTTTCTTTATCTTCTTGTATTATTTTACTTAAAATATACATATTAATTTACATTTAAAATTTTATTTTATAAAATTATATATATATATATATATATATATATATATATA
>NW_021614364.1:0-5627 GCF_004785775.1 Grammomys surdaster | reverse complement strand
CTTCCTGCTTTAATATGCATAGCATTCATTTTTATTCCTGTTGTCTTGTTGTACTAGTTAGAATCTATGCTACATTTTAATGCTATGACAAATCATATTTGACTCATCATTTTAAATCAAATATTATTAGTTGTTAGTTCAAGATCTTTCATATTTGCAATCATCAAATTATAGTAGTTCTGATGCTGGAGATAAGAGAATTTCATAAGATGGTGAATTTTGTCCAAGAGATTTTCTGCCTCTGCAATATACACACATGTCTTTTTTTTCTGTCCTATTTTATGGTACTAAGGTTCAAAAACAGGGCTTTGATCATCATTCGAGACAAATATTCTGCTACTGAGCCAGAGACCTATCGTCCTGTATTCTTCTTACAAGGTAATGACACTAATTGAGTTTTGAATGTTAAACTACTTCTACATCTCTAGAGTAAGCATTGATGCATGATGGCATATCATCATTTCCTTGCAATGCTAAAATTTGGTTTTCTAAATTTTATACAATATTTTATATGTAAATTAGCAAAATGTTCATTTGTAGTTTTATTCATGCCAGGATAATATCATCTAATACCAACATCCTGGTCCATGGGTTTCAATAATTCCGACTGAAAATGTTCTAAATATTATATATTGTGTATCATTGATTTTTTTCTGTTTGTTGTTGCTAAAATGGCTTTGCAATAGCAATGTGGCTTATATATACATCCTTTAAGTTCTTCTATATTAAACTACATATTGACACAAATTGCTTCATATTTGTTTATATATTTTGTTGTCCATTTGACAGTATATTCTATTCTCAAATATGTGAAATCTTCAATCTGAAGGTCTCATGGAATCTGAAAATTAGGGCGAGGAATTCAAAATTACCTTTGGTTACATAGCAAGTCTGAACCTAGCACTGATCACAAGACACACTGTCACAAAAAGACAGAAAATCTGAAAAAAAGAAAAAGGAAAGCAAAGGAAAAATATGTTGCATTCGGTTACTTAAAGTCTTTAGTTATAGATAAGGAATTATTTTCATTTTTCTCATAATATAATCTTAAGACCTTTGTGAAGTCAGAATTGTTGTCATTAGCTTCATACAGAATTTTTTTTATCATTTTTCACAAAGCATGGTAAACTCAACTCCAAAATACTTCTATAATACTGTTTCTTCTTCGCCACCATAGCCTTCGTTTTTTCTTCAATATTTGTTTCATAAAACATATTCTGATCCTTGTGCATGTAACAAAATGTGACTTACTGATTGCCAACCTCAGAGATTTCTGTCAGTCTTGATTCTGCTCAATTTAACAGTGGCCTTGAACACAGTCAATCACAATGTTCTTGTCACTTGACTTCACGGGGTAGCAGCACTTTCTCATCTTGCATCTTATTGTTCCAATCATCTTTTTTTGCCTATGTGGCAAAGATACTTCCTAAGATTCCCAATATGCCACTTAGAGCACACAATTAATGACCAGGGTTGGTTGGAGCACTGTGGGGTCTCTTTTCTCTCTGCTGTGCTTCCTGAATTTACAGTCTATGCACAGCTTTATAGTAATGGATGCACACAGAGCCTTCTATACCAAAAGAATATATCACTTAATCATTGCCGTGCCTCTTCATAAATATCACATATTCAGAATTTTAGCTTTTTGTACATGAAGCAGACAAAAGTTTGTGTTGAAATGTATTTCTTATATTTTTAAAGCAAAAGGAAAAGACTACATTGTTCTTCAATCAGAAATACAATAGGATAAACAGGAAGGTATTTAACAATATAATATAATTAATATAGTCTTCATAAGCATTAACTAATATGTAACTAGTATGTATATTCTGTATAAGATAAGTTGATACATTGAATTTGATTCAGGCAACATCAGAGATGCTTTTACAATAAACAAATGCCAAGTATTAACTAAGATAATAAAATGAGTAGATAGGACACATAGTCTTGAATATGAGAGAACGAGGAATGAACATAGGCAACAGAATACAGCAATGCATTCTTATGCATTGTAGGCAACAGTAAACACTGTCAAGAGAGACTCAGGGCACATAAAAACAAAATTATAAAAACGGTTATAATTACAATACTTTCAAAAATGACTTTTTTGATAGATTATAAAATGTAATATATTATAATAGTATTGTATAAATTCAGTTTATTTATATAGTTATTTACAATTAATTTGACAGTTCACGTGTGTCCCAGTAATTTTGAGATAACAATACATATCACTTTGTAATTGAACAGTGAAATAACTAAAGGCTCTGCAGCATTTCTTTTTATTATTATTATTATTTTTTTTTTACCATGATTGGAATGCTTTTAAGAATACATCAGGGAGCACTGATATCTTCTCTTTCACATTTGCTAATTTTATTTGTATATTCAATGAACTACCCTAAGTCAATGAATTTGCTGAGTTACTTAATACAAGTTAGTTTTAAATTATCTTTAAATAAATCCATGTGAGATGTAATTCGGAAATGCATCATTTATGCAGAACAAGTGAATATATCCATCTCACAATACAGTTTTGAAAAATAATTAGTTTATCACCAGTGTGTGAATTGCTACAAACACCAAACTTTCATGTATGCTTCTGAGAGTTACACAATGAGCATAGTAACTATGGTACACACTGAATCTTTCTTCCCCACCACATTTTGTTTATTACTGGATGATTTAGCTGAACATTACATTAAGATATTCCACTATTCCCCAACATGGAGAGCTATATTGTATACAACATTGAAATAATGAGGCAGTTTGATGTAGTCCAAAGCTCTACCATCTGGAAATATAGACAGGAAAGAACTACTAAAAGAAGACTACATACTTGATAACAGGAAGCTTGAAAATTTAGAGAAACTAAGCAATACAGAGAAGGATAGAAAAAGCAAGAACATCCAAGATTTGGGAATTCCAAGGGATTAACCTTCTATGAGACAATTAAACTCTGCTCCATGTTATGTGAAATAAAGCTAAACCAAAGTCTTTAGAAACAGTAATATTGAGTTTGAGGTGAAATCTTCTGTTTGAGGCCTACAATGATTTCTGTTTAGAGGCACGTGTTGGGGGATGAGAAGTCATTAAAGAGAATGTGTCTTATGAGAAACAATCACACATTGCTTCTTTAGAGTAAGATACTGTATAAATAGTGAGGGAATCCCTAATAGATAATAAATGTAATTATACAAAATTATCTAAAATAAACATTTTAAAAGACTTCCATAGCTTCTAAATGCAATAGCTTGTAAACCCTTCTCTACATGCATCAAATTGGATAAACTTATCTAGATAATGGATGTACTGGAGACATCTCTCAGTAAGGACTAGCTACATAATTGAGTCCAGCATTCCTGAAATGAACAATAAGAAAAATCAATAGAAAATAATATTTCTGTCTCTTCAAGAACATTAAAGAGGTAGTTAGGCTAGAAAGTGTATGAGAAATGTTCAGAGCAAACTAAATTCCATAGAAACTAACCCATGGCTAACATCATTTTTTTTTTAAATAATAACATTGAGACTTCTTGAGGAATGGAGGAAATTCCAGAGTCTGCAACATCTAAAGAGAGATTGGGAAAGTAGAAGAAGGTAGAGAAAAGGAGAAAGAAAGGAAAAAGAAAGAAGGGAAGGAAGGAAGGAAGGAAAGAAGGGAGAGAGGTAGGAAGGGAGGAAGGAAGGGAAAGAAAGTTCAAAACATATATATATATATACATATATTAAGAAATGTGTGTGTGTGTGTGTGTGTGTGTGTGTGTGTGTGTGTGTGAAAGAGAATATGATAAAACCACTGAACACATTTTCTGACCCAAACACAGTTTCTTTTTTTCAATTTTATTTATTTATTTTTAATTTTATATACATTAATGTTGCCTGCATGTATGTCTGTGTAAGGGTCAATCCTATGGAGCTGGAGTTACAGACATTGATGAGCAACTATGTGGAAGCTGAGATTTGAACCTGGATCCTCTAGAAGAGCAACTAGTGCTCTTAACTGCTGAGCCATCTCTCCAGCTCCCAAACACTATTTCTAACTGTGTTTTCAATACTCTAACATTAATCCCACATGTAAGTATAGCTCTAACACATCATCAAAGAAGCTTATTTTTGGACCAAACAAAAGCTGCCTCAGAGATATGCAACTGCTCAATATACAAATAAGTGATCAAGAGGTACCCAGTTCCCACTCACATAGTGCATCTGTAAGACAACTTCAATACCTAATGGACAGGGAACATTTTGGAAGAGACAGTGGAAAGAATGTAAGAGCCATGGCACTAGGGAAAATTCTAATAGAGTTTTCTAGATATGCCAGAGACAATGTGCCATGAAATTCACCAATACTGTTGCCTAACAAGATCTGTGTGATGACAGCATCAGTCCACATGCTAACACAGATATGACATGTTAACACAGATATAAAAATTTGATAGGCCCCACAAGTAGAAGAAGAGCCACAGGAAATCAATAGTAACTGAGAGTGAAGAATCAGTCTTACCAAATAAGATCTATCAGTCATTCAGTCATAAACACATAAGCTGATAGAGAAAGATTAAGGAGGGATAAACACGACACAAAAACAGTTCTCACATATCAAATCTCCTACAAAATGCTAAATTAATGAAAAATGCCTGAACAAAAATCCATGATTTCGTACAATATACAACAACTTAGAAATATGTACATATTTGAAAATATCCTTAAAAGTATTTAATCAGAAACGACAGTCTGAATACTTTTTATTTTTTTTTTAAATTTTTATTGGATGTTTTATTTACATTTCCTATATTGTCCCCTTACCCCATCCCCCACCCACCCAGGAACTCCCAATCCCCTCACCCCTCCTCCTTCTTCTCTGTGGATGTAACCTCTATCTACACCCCCCCACTCCCACCTCCCCACCCTCAAAATTCCCACCCCCTGGGGCATCCAGCCTTCACGCAGTCAAGGTTCTCTTCTTCCACCTATGCCCAGCAGGGCCCTCCACTCTTACATATTCAACTGAAGTGCTGGATCCCTCCCTAAGTGCTCCCAGGCTGGTGGTTTAGATCCTGGGAGCTGTGGTTGGTTGGTATTGTTGCTCTCCTCATGGTGCCACAAATCCTTTCAGCTCTCCTTCAGTCTTCACTCTAACTCCTCTATTGAGAACCCCATGATCAGTTCAATGGCTAGTTGTGAGCATCTGCCTCTGAGTATGTCAGACTCTTGAAGACCTCTGAGGAGATATCCATATCAGGCTCTTATCAGCATGCACTTCCTGACATCCACATCAGCCTCTACCTTTGGTGATTGCACATGGGATAGATACTCAGGTGGAGTGGTCTTCAGACGGCCCCTCTTTCAGTTTCTGTCCCTCACTTTGTCTCCATATTTGCTCCCTTGAGTATTTTGTTGCTCCTTCTAAGAAGGACCAAATCACCCCCACTTGGTCTTCCTTCTTTATGGGCTTCATGTGGCCTGTGAGTTGCATCTTGGGCATTTCAAGGTTCTAGGCTAATATCCAATAATCAGTGAGTGAATACCATGTGTGTTCTTTTGTGATTGGCTTACCTCACTCAGGATGATAATTTTTAGTTCCATCCATTTACCTAGGAACCTCTCGAATTCATTGTTTTTAA
>NW_021614363.1:0-2859 GCF_004785775.1 Grammomys surdaster | reverse complement strand
TAGGCATCATCATAGTTCATGGTAAATCAGAAATGAGTAAAGCTGAATTATCAAATTCATGAGTCTTCAATAAATGTAAGTCTGAATAAATGAACGGAATAATCAATATTCAGGATTCATGGATAATAGTAAATCAGAAATAAATGAACATGAATAACTAAAAGTCATCAGTCATAGTTAATAGGAAATCAGAAATAAAAAAGCAGAAATATCAATAGTCATCAGTCGTAGATAATAGTAAGTCAAAATAAATGAACATCAATCATAGATAATAGTAAGTCTGAAATAAATAAACATGAATAATCAGTATTCACCATTCGTGGATAGTATTAAATCAGAAATAAATGAACATAAATAATGAAAATTCAACGGTCATAGTTCATGGGAAGTCAGAAATAAATAAAGCTGAAGTATCAATAGTCATCTGTCATAGATAATATTAAGTCAGAAATAAATGAACAGGACTAATCAATATACACCATTCTTTGGTATTTGTAAACCAGATATACCTGAACATGAATAATCAATAGTCATCACTCATAGTTAATTGTAAACCAGAAAAAAATAAAGCTGAAATATTAGTAGTCATCAGTCATAGATAATAGAAAGTAAGAAATAAATGAACAGGAATAATCAATATTCACGATTCGTGGATAATAGTAAATCAGAAATAAATGATCATGAATAACCAATAGTCATCATTCATATTTAATAAGAAATCAGAAATAAAAAAGCTGAAATATCAATATTCATCAGTCATAAATAATAGTAACTCAGAAATAAATGAACAAGAATAATCAATACTCACCATTCGTGGATAATAGTAAATCAGATCTAAATGAACATGAATAATCAAGACTAATCAGTCATAGTTCATGTGATATCAAAAATAATTAAAAATAATTAAATAATTAATAAATAATTATTAATAATTATTAATAATTAATAATTAATATCAATAGTCATCAGTCACAGATAATAATAAGTCAGAAATAAATGAACATGAGTAATCAACATACACTATTCGTGGTTTATAGTAAATCAGATAAAAATGAACATGAATAATTAATATTCAATATTCATGGATAATGGTAAAGATGAAAAAAATGAACATGAATAATCAATAGTCATCACTCATACATCATAGTAAATCAGAAATATATTAAGGTGAAATATCAATAGTCGTCAGTCATAGGTAATAGTAAGTCCGAAATAAATGAACTTTAATAATCAGTATTCACCATTCGTGTATAATAGTAAATCAGAAATAAAGGAACATGAATGATTAATTGTCATTTGTCATAGATCATGGAAAGTCAGAAATAAATAAAGCTGAAGTATCAATAGTCATCAGTCACATATAATAGTAAGTCAGAAATAATTGAACATGAATAATCAATATTCACCTTTCGAGGATAAGGGTAAATCTGAAAAACTAACATGAATAATCAATATTCATCAGTCATAGTTAATAGAAAATCAGAAATAAACAAAGCTGACATATCAATAGTCATCAGTCATAGATAAGAGTAAGTCAGAAATAAATGAACAGGAATAATCAATATTCAGCATTCGTGAACAATAGTAAATCAGAAGTAAGTGAACATGAATAATCAATATTCACCATTTGTGGATAATGGTAACTCTGAAAAAAATGAACCTGAATAATGAATAGTCATAAGCCATAGTTAATAGGAAAACAGAAATAAATAAAGCTGAAATATCCATTGCCATCAGTCATAGATAATATTAAGTCCGAAATAAAATAATAGGAATAATCAATATTCACTACTCTTGGAAAAAGGAAATCAGATATAAATGAACTTGAATAATCAATAGTCATCAGTCATAATTCATGGGAAATCAGAAATAAATAAACCTGAAATATCAATAGTCATCAGTCATAGATAATATTAAGTCAGAAATAAAAGAACAGGAATAATCAATAGTCACCAATCGTTGATAATAGTAAATCAGAAATAAATGAACATGAATAATCTGTATTAACCATTCGTGGATAATAGTAATTCTGAAAAAAAATGAACATGAAAAATCAATAGTCATCAGTCATAATTAATAGGAAATCAGAAATAAATAAAGGTGAAATATTAATAGTCATCAGTCATAGATAGGAGTAAGTCAGAAATAAATGAACAGGAATAATCAATATTCACGATCGTGGATAATAGTGAATCAGATATAAATGAACATGAATAATCAATAGTCATTAGTCATAATTAATTGTAAACCAGAAAAAAATAAAGCTGAAATATCAAGGGTCATCAGTCATATATTATAGTAAGTCAGAAATAAATGAAAAGGAATAATCAATATTCAGCATTTGTTGATAATAGTAAATCAGATATAAATGAACATGAATAATCAATAGTCACTAGGCATATTTAATCTAAACCAGAAATAAATGAAGCTGAAATATGAATAGTCATCAGTCTTAGATAATAGTAAGTCAGAAATAAATGAACATGAATAATCAATATTCAGCATTTGTGGATAATAGTAAGTCAGAAAAAATAAACATGAATAATCAATATTCACCATTGTTGGATAATAGTAAATCAGAATTAAGTGAACTTGGATAATCAATAGTCATCATCATAGTTCATGGTAAATCAGAAATGAGTAAAGCTGAAGTATCAAAAGTCATGAGTCTTCAATAAATGTAAGTCTGAATAAATGAACAGAATAATCAATATTCACGATTCGTGGATAATAGTAAATCAGAAATAAATGAACATGAATAACTAAAAGTCATCAGTCATAGTTAATAGGAAATCAGAAATAAATAAAGCTGAAATATCAATAGTCATGAGTCATAGATAATAGTAAGTCAGAAATAAA
>NW_021614362.1:399-4384 GCF_004785775.1 Grammomys surdaster | reverse complement strand
TCCCCCCCCCCTCTCTCTGCTATTTGGCTGGGATTTCTTACTGATTCTAGCAATTACAAAAGCCATCAAAGTGTCTGGAACCATCCTGAGTCCATCCTTCACTCTCAAATCCAGTCTTGGAGGCCAAAAAATAAAAAATAAAAAATAAAAAATAAAATAAATCCAATAGGTAGATCTCTTATGGACCCATCAAGACAGTGTTACATTTGGAGAATTTTTAAAGTGTCCTGTGCTCTGGCTTCTCCTGGTTCCATGTCTAGTTCTTACAAAACTGTTTAACTATACTTTACTTCTCTCTCACATCTCTTTCCATGAACTCATCAAAGATTTCCTTTCCTCCCTACATCTGATGGTTATAGACATAAAACAACTGATGCTTTTTTTGTATCTTTCAGACAGGCCCACTGGATGGGGTACCCCAACTGCTACATTCAGCTGGAATAGCCAGATCAGTCATAAGTTGAATTTCATAATGGCAGTTAGGGTTACCTCTCTGGAGAGGGATGATAAGAACAGGAAGCAGAAGTTGGCCAATTTATCTAATGTGTAAAAAGACCCTAAAGAAAAGTGACTAGTCTCTTTCTTGGCTGAAAGCCAGAAATATCCTCGGGCCTCTTGACAGACTCATTCTTGCTAGAAGCCAAAGAAGCCAGAATTTTTTTTTTGGGGGGGGGAACTGGTCCTTAATTGGGTTTCTAAGTGATTTTAGGGTTACCTATTCAAAGTAGAGAATGTTAGAGTAGCAATAAAGTCCCATTGAGTAAAAAACTTATGGATGCTGGAGAGATGGCTCAGCAGTTAGGAACACTGGCTCCTTCTCCAGGTGACTAAGTTTGATCCTTAACACTCACAAGGTGGCTCACAACCATCTGTAACTCCAATTCCAAAAGATCTAGCCCTATCTTCTGACCTCCACGGACACCAGGCATGCACATGTTATACAGACATACATGCAGGCAAAATACTCATTCACATAAAATAAAATCATAAAAATTAAAATAAATTCTGATCAAAAGAATACAGCTTCTGACCTAGCATTCCAGTTGAGCCAGATCAGTCACCTGGCTGATGTAGCACACATGGGAGGTAGATTCTCACTGAGCCATGCTGGCAAGATAGGCAGAATAATTCATCCTTTAATGAGATACTGTACTTTTTCCTTCTCAGAATCCCCAGCCCTTACAACACCAGGTTTCAGCCATGTGGCTTCTTAAATCTGCCCACTTTTCTAAACTATCCAGAGAAGTATCATTTTCTTCTTTCTGTCTCTTTTCTAAGCATGTTATAGTTTAAGCTTCTCCAACATTTGGGGATCCCTTACTCTTTCTTGAAGTCCCCTCCCTTCCTCCATGCAGCTGCTTGGCCACCATGTGTCTGATCTCCATGCTGGCTTTTAAATGGCAGGTTTCCTCCGCTCCTCCATTCTCCTCCTCTGGGTAGCTGTTGAGATTTAGAGCTTGCAAGCCCTGAGTATTCTTGGTCTTCATTGTTTTTTTCTTTTACACCCTACTAATTTAATTGGGTTTAAATCCATTACATTTAATAAGTAAATAAAAAATAAAAAAGATTTTAAAAATTGCTCTTGAGCTTCAATAAATAAACAAAAATAAATAAATATAAATAAATAAATAAAAAACAAGTTTACAGGCTTGTTTTCCAGCTTGCCGTTGCTGTAAAACTAAGTGGCTGGCATTAAAATGCTGTAAAAGGGAAATTCATCAATCCACTTCCTCAGATAAGCATGGAGGCTTGGCTGTGTATCTAAAGCACCAAGTAGAAGGTGATTCAGAAAACAATCCTGAAGAGCTATCACTCTCAATACATGGACAATTGGGTGTGCATACAAACATGTACTCGGAGACCTACATCGTACAAACTCACATACATTCACATATTCACGCCCATTGTGGGACACTATACCAGCACGGGGAGGAAATCTGCAGGAAGAGTCTGAGGTAAGGAAACAGTGACGATATCTTTCTCAGAAACTCTTCACAAATAAATGAATGCAGCCTAAGAGTGACACCCTGTGGCATTGACAGGCACATCGATGGCACTGGCATGGCACACCCTGAACCTCCACAGTGTCCTGACTGGCCGCCAGGGCCACCCGAGCCCAAGGTACACCCTTTACTTGCTGTGGTTCCGGGACTTCAGTAGTCCAAAGAGTACTTCTACAGCAACAAGAACCCAGGGCCCCTCTTCCTCTCCCACTGCTCCCTGGTTCCCGACTCTCTTTCCCCTTCCTACCAAACATGCAGCTTCAGATGCACTGTATCCCACAGGACTACTGCATCCTTCCATGTGGGAGATGTTCTTCCTCACTATGAGAGGGTGCTCTTGTAGAGAAGCATCAAATCAAATCAACTTAGTGAAACTAAGTTGTTTGAGCAGTGTTTGTCACAGAGGTCCAAATATAATTTACCCTAGTACCTACTTTGCTTTTAAAAAAAAAAAAAAAAAAAAAAAAATGTAGTATTTGAATACACTATACTGATATACTGTCTTCGGACATACAAGAAGAGGGCATTGGTTGTAAGCTGCCATGCAGTTGCTGGGAATTGAACTTGGGTCCTCTGGAAGAGCAGTCAGTGCTCTTAGCCACTGAGCCATCTCTCCAGCCCTAGTACCTACGTCTAACATCCTATTAAAACTAAACCTCAAAAATTACCATGCATGCCGGGTGATGGTGGCGCACGCCTTTAATCTCAGCACTTGGGAGGCAGAGACAGGCAGATTTCTGAGTTCGAGGCCAGCCTGGTCTACAGAGTGAGTTCCAGGACATCCAGGACTACACAGAGAAAACTTGTCTCGAAAAAAAAACAAAGAAAAAAGAAAAAAAATTACCATGCATGACATATGACAAAAACATAATAATAAAAGCCAAAATATCGAACACTGGCACTCTGCAACCAGGCTTCGTGTGCTCTGTGCAGATGACCTTATTTAAGCTCTCCATATCAGGTAGCACCAACATCGTACACATTTTACAGATAAGAAAACTGAGAGCCAGAAAAATAAGTCACTATGTGTAAAGTCAGAGCACTAGTAAGCTTATGAAGACATGGGATTCCCTGGCTACCAATGTGCTTTGTCCAGTCTGACCCACAAATCTGAAAACCAGTAAGCTTCTATGCCTCTAAACTCATTCTCCAGTGTCAACCACAGGCCTTTCCCCAGCCAGCCCTGCCTCATCCACCACTGTCACCAACAGTGTTAACTGTCCTCTTCTGGCCAGCTCTTTCCTTGGGAGCTCTTTTGTATTCTTTCTTCTTCTCTTCTCATCTATAGAGATGGCTCTTCCTCCACTAGGTTTCTGCTATTTTCCTTCTCTCTCCCTCTCACCAGAACCTCAGTGTCAGAATTCATACACTCAATGCCAGGATTCTAGTGTTTTAGATACAGAGCTTTGGATTCAAGCCCTTTGCTCCTGTGGGTCCCCTCTAGTCCCTTGCAACAAAATTAAAAATCATTTAAACTGACATCTTTCACCTAGACGACAGGTAGTCACAACTTCTATAACTATCACAGCCCAAGACCTTCTCAGAACAATTAGACAGAGCTTCTAGGGGTGGGGGTGGGGGCAAGACACAGGTTCCTATATTTGCAAGTCTCTCTGATTATTAACTTCTCGTTCATTGCTGCTCATCACTAGTGTCTCCTCTCCCTTGCCACCCCTCCAGGATTCCAGCCTTAGCCTTATCCCTGGACTCCTGCTTCCTGCCCAGTACCCTATTAATACATACTCAAAGCTGGGCAAGCACCCATCATCTCTCATCCTCTGCAAAGATCCAGATACTCAACATCCTCTGCAAGGTAAAGGGCACACCCTACATGGCCTCCCCACCTTCTGCATTAGGGAAGCCAATACTAGTGTTGGCTACATACAGCAGGGCTCTCATGATAACCTCTCATTTTCCCATGATGCAAAGCATAACTCAAAGGCTCTCTCTCTCTCTCTCTCTCTCTCTCTCTCTCTCTCTCT
>NW_021614362.1:0-299 GCF_004785775.1 Grammomys surdaster | reverse complement strand
TCTCTCTCTCTCTCTCTCTCTCTCTCTCTCTCTCTCTCTCGCACTATTAGGAGGTGTGGCCTTGTTGGAATAGGTATGTCACTGGGTGTGGCTTTAATACCCTTGTCCTAGCTGCCTGGAAGTCAGTCTTCTACTAGCAGCCTTCAGATGAAGATGTAGAACTCTCAGCTCTGCCTGCCCCGTGCCTGTCTGGATGCTGCCATGTTCCCACATTGATGATAATGGATTGAACCTCTGAACCTGTAAGCAAGTCCCAATTAAATGTTGTCCTTATAAGACTTGCATTGGTCATGGTGTCT
>NW_021614361.1:1701-6263 GCF_004785775.1 Grammomys surdaster | reverse complement strand
AGTACTGAGTTTTCCCTAGGAGAGGGGTTAGGATGCCCAAGTGTATGTGAGGTAGGAAACTTCCTGCAGTGGTTCCATAGAAAAGTGAGGAGGGCTCTTGTGGAGGTTATTTCACATGTCAGCAAGGATAGACGCTGGGCTAACCAAGGGCGGCAAAGCATGGTTAGTATGGCATCTTCAGGTCAGTGTAAGGTTGTCCTTTTTCTTTATATCTCTTCCTTCAATACTGCATTTCTCCCCCACAGGGTGACTCTGGTGGCCCTGTGGTCTGCAATGGACAGCTCCAGGGCATTGTCTCCTGGGGCTATGGCTGTGCCCTGAAGGACAACCCTGGTGTGTACACCAAGGTCTGCAACTATGTGGCCTGGATTCAGGACACCATTGCTGCAAACTAAGCATCCTTAATCCATTTGAAGTCATTATGCCAATAAAGTGAATTTTTCCTTACATTCTGTGTCTCTTCTCTTTATTTGTAAAGATCCACTCCTATTTGAAGTCATTTCTCTTTAAATTGAAATGTTATTAAGAACCTACATCTTCAAAATATTGCATGAAATAATGTCTCAGCAGCAGTTTAAATGAAAAAAAGATTAAATGGTAGAAGGATTATAGGTTCTTTTTCTTTTAGAATAACGTATATAAAAAGTTGATGCTGAAATGTTCCTAATATGTTTTTCGTGTTTACATTGATTCTTTTTTAGTTGTGAAGTGTTTTGTTAGTTTTGTACACCTGATCAGAATTTATATACAGAGTTGAGACACAAGAGTGAAGCAATTCAGCCCTTTCTAATTCAGAAGACCAGGACCATGGAAGGAGTTTACCTAAACATTTAAAAAACGTGTGCCTGGGCATGTTAGAGCTCCTGGGAGTCCAGCTTTCTCTGGGTCTTGTAGGACTAGGTGAAGAACTGCTGCCCAAGATCTACTCATGGTACTGGTGCAGACTGGAAGGAACCAGTGCCACTGGCTGTGAGTTCCTGTGTCCCTGGTATTCCCAGTTACCCCATTTGTGGGGAAGGGTGTTGTAGGACTGTGAAAAGGATTGTTTGGTCTCCCCAATAGAGCACTTGTTTTGAGACAGCCGGAGACCCAACAGGTGTCCATTGCCTGTGTAAGGACAGCACATATCTTGCCACGTCCTCGGATTATAGACTCCTGACATGCGGTCTACATCTCCATTACCCCGCGCCTTGCAGTCACGTTTGGCTAAGCAGCCCCTCCCAGAAAGTTTTTTGTCACCATCCACACACAGGTAGAGGGGATGACTACAGGCTTCAGCCTCAAGAGAGTTCCAAATTAATGAGTTAACTAAAGGCTGGAGGGCATAGCTAATTTAACTGGCCCTCCTCTTTCCCCCCTCCCCTATTTAAGCCAGGCCCATTCTGGCTTAAATGAGGGGTGTGTGTGTGTGCACCTCTAGACTATCTATCACACACCACGAATAATAAAACTCTTAGAACTCAGGCCTTTCTCGAGTTATTGGGGCCTGCTGTGGAAAGCTACCCAGGGCTTCCACGGCGGGACTCGCAGGGTGTCAGGTTTTTGTTTTTAAATTTAAAAATGCTTTTCAAAGAAAATAACAAAGAATGGATAATAATTCAATAGCAATGATGAAGTGGATAATAAAAATGTTCAATTTATTTAAAAAGTACAGGCAAACAAAATAATCTTATAAAGTCTGTATTGACACTTATAAAGAGTCATGAGGCTCTTCCCATTTTTCTTGAGAGAGCTTCAGCCAGTTGTCCAAGGGTTCCTCATAGGCACTGAAGAATGAAAGGTAGTGGCCCTGACTACTCCTCAGGTTGGTTAAAAGTATATTCCCCACACCACATGCTCAGAGTTTCTTAATAAAGGAGGCCTTAAAGGAGAAGGCAATCATCAATAATGATGTGTTTCCTAACAGCATCCCCTGTGGTTCTTCTTTGATTCTGGAGGCTACAGGGTAGGCAATATTATTTCATCAAAAACGTTCTTTAGTCTTTTCTGTGTGAGGGTAAAGCAATCCACATATTTGACAGCCTTCAAATCCTGCTCCAGTTTTTCATCAGTCTCTGGAGAAATAGGCTTCTCTTTATTCTAGGCAAATTTCTAAATATTAGAGAGGTCATCTCTGAGACTCATTTGGGTCCCAACAAGCAAGAAAGGAGTCTTTGGACAGTGGTGAGTTATCTCAGGCACCCATTTTTCTTTCACATTTTCAAATGAGGATGGAAAGACCACTCAGAAACATATTAGACAAACATTTGTCTAGGAATAATTTAGCAGTCTTAGTCTGTCGTAATCTTGCCCTGGAGTGTCAAAAAGTCTGAGATTGTAATGGCTCTCTACCAATCATAAAAGTGACTGCATAGTTGTTGAAAAAATTTGGTACATATTTTGATGGTAATTTGTTTGTCATATAAGATACACGTAGACATGTTTTATCAACAGTACCATCACTGACAGCAACACACTTAATTATGGAAATAGTTTTATATCTGCTTTATGGAAATAGTTTAATAGTTTTATATCTGCATTGTGGAAATAGTATTATATCTGTTTTTTAATATTTCAAATAAGACGTTGATTTCAGCTTCCTCTGCAGAGCTACATGTGATTTTTAAATCAACACTTTCATGGGCATGTACAATGTTAGGGAATAAATAACATATACTTTAAATAGGAGATTTTTAAATGAAAATTTTCTTTGAAAGTGAAGTGATTCATAGGCACCATGGCTAGGTGGGAGTCTTGGTTGCCTCCCTTTGGAGGCTTACATAGCACTTTCTGGTATCACGAAAGCTAATCCTCATTAAGAAGGTACTCAAGTCAGTTTGACTTAGGGGCTTCTGGTCCTGTATCTTAAATACATGGTGTCTCCAACTAAAAGGAATTATTTTCCACCTCTTGTGGGGCAACCAAGTGCAGTAAACAATAGCACATAATAATGTTTCAAGGATCTCTTGTACAACCCTGAGAAACAACTCGTAGGAGGGCTTTTCAAAGGCAGGGTACTAGGCTTTTGTTAGAAGGTGTTTAGCTTTCAGAGGGAATATTTGTAGCCCTGTTAAGAAATTTCATTAATTTGATAGCATGTGTCAAATAAAAATTTATGATATATAATTTATATAAACATATTATATCATATATTACACATATTATACCTTTCTTTTAAGATGTATTGCTATAGTCCCTTATTGCATTTTCAGGAATCCTTACTATTATTTTATCCTTCTTTCTTCTTCTGTATTTATCTCCCTGGTTCTTTTATCGCTTGTCATTTTTTTCTATTTCCCTAATAAAATATTTTGTACCCTGTTATTCATTCTCCCTTGCCCTTCCACTTCCCTATCCTGGCATTGGTCCCTTTTCCCATTCCTACTTTTTATTTTTCTATTTGTTTTATTTTTGTTTCTTTCCTTAGGTATTCCATAATGTATGCTCATATCTTAAGATTTGTAGGTAGGTGCTCCAATGAGTAATAGTATGTGTCATTTGTAATTTGGTGTCTAGGCTAGAATATTTTCCAGTGTTCCATTTGTTCACCTGAAAAGTTTGTAATTTCATTTTTTTTTACAAATGAATAGTATTTCATATTGTGCATGTACATCATTTCATTATTTACACATCTTGTTTAAAAAAGGCATTTGGATTTTTCCATTTCCTAGCTCTGACGCCTAACCTGGCACTAACCCTTGACTCTTTTATTGAACTATACAAGCCTGAACAACAAGAGGGAAAGGATGACTGGTACTGAAAACCAACAAAATGCTTCAGGCTGGTGAAGATATTTTGAAGAAACACCTTTAATCATTCCTTTGCGTATCCAGGACAATACTAAATTACATTCTAAATATTTGTTCTTGTGCCTACACTAACATGTAGTCTTCAGTTTGCACACAGAAACTTCTCTTTGTAATAGTTGGGGAACATTAAAAATACCATAACCAATAAAATGTGGACTTGTGGAGCCCAATCCTAATAGATTTGTCTACAAAACAACTCTTGCCCTGATAGCATAGGGGAACATTGTGGAAAGGATTTGGTAAGATTCTGAAAATCAAAGAATCAGTGAGTGTGCTGTGACATTGTATCCCCTAGTTATGTCAGTAGCTACACTCATAGAGTTTCACAAATATGATGCCTACACATAAGCTGAACAAGGACCACAGTAATAGATACACCAATGTGAACATGAAAAAGCCCATGAGGTCACATACAACCTTAAACAATGAGTCATGGATAAATAAGGAATGCTGAGAATGGAAGAAATACTAATCCGTAGGTAGGATTTATCAGTTAAATATCCAATAAAAATGGTCAGTCTTGAAACCCCCAGCCTAGTACCATGTTACTCTCACAAGCAGACTATGCTCAAGACAATCTCCCCTAGGCCTCATACAGTACAGGCACATAAAGCAAGCCTGAAATGTACCCCAGCCCTTTCCAACAGGGAATGAATCAATAGAACAAACCTCAGATGAACCCAACCCAGTGTCATGCCTCATAGAGGTAGAACAAGCATGAGTTGACCCCCAGCCTTGTGCTACACAGGCCCAAGTGGGCAGACCATACCTTAT
>NW_021614361.1:0-1601 GCF_004785775.1 Grammomys surdaster | reverse complement strand
GAGAGGGAGAGGGAGAGGGAGAGGGAGAGGGAGAGGGAGAGAGAGAGAGAGAGAGAAGACTATGTGCACAATGAAGACAGGTAAAACTGGAGACTCAAGGAATAGCCTGATGTGAGTAGCTAGGGATGCCATCTAATGCCGTGGTGAGACCCAGGCCTGTGCTATGGCCAAGGGCCATTTCTGAGCCCATGTTCCTACATCACTGGTCATCTGTTCCCACCCAAGGCCAGGCAGACATTCCTAGTCTTTGATGCTCCCTGGACCATGTTGATGGGTAAAGTATCCAGGGATGTCTAGAGCTGGCCCCATCATCTGGGCATCAATGAACAGCTAGCCGGTAAAGTTGAGCAGGAGAGCTGCCACCACTCTTCCTCAGCTTAGGACTTGGGAGAGTCAGCCCTGTAGATAGCACAGGAAACACAGTGGAGCTTTCCTTGGTTACAGGGGTAGCACGTGAGCCAGCCTGAGGGTATAAAGAACTTGAAAAAGTTGTGATATCTTGAATCACAGGGAAAGAGACAAATGTAAGGGAGACTGATATTTGAAGACTTTTAAAATATTCAAAAACTTCTGCATACCTGAAATGAAGCCTACCAACTTAATCAGGATAGATGACGTTTTTGATGTGATACTGGATTTACTTGGCCAGTCAGAGTATTTTTGCAAAAAGATTTATAAGGGGCCTGAGGTGATCTGACTGGAATGACTTCTCTCTGACGATTAGCTTTACGATACCAGAGGTACTACGCCAGCCTCTGAAGGAGCAACGCCAATGAAAGTCCCACCCAGACACTGAACCTATGAATCAACTCAATTTAAAGGAACTTCCATCAAAAATCTCCCATTTAAAGGATATGTTATTTATTCCTTTAAAAAAAGTATGTGTTTGTGTAACAGTTAAGTTAAGCATCACATGTGATATTAAAAGGCTATTAAGAACCATTTTAGTCTCGAGTTATTGATATATGTTTTTCTAAAAACAAAAACCTGTAATCCTCCTACCATTTACTATTTTCTTTTAAACCATTGCTGAAATATTATTCCATGCAACATTTTGAAGATGTAGGATGCTAACAAATTTTCAATAATAAAGAGAAATGACTTCAAATAGAGTTTTCCTATACACAAAAGGATAAAGAGATCAGAGACACAGAAAGTAAGGAAAATTCACTTTATTGGCATAATGACTTCAAATGGATTAAGGATGCTTAGTTTGCAGCAATGGTGTCCTGAATCCAGGCCACATAGTTGCAGACCTTGGTGTACACACCAGGGTTGTCCTTCAGGGCACAGCCATAGCCCCAGGAGACAATGCCCTGGAGCTGTCCATTGCAGACCACAGGGCCACCAGAGTCACCCTGTGGGCGAGAAATGCAGTATTGAAGGAAGAGGCATAAAGAAAAAGGACAACCTTACTCTGACCTGAAGATGCCATACTAACCATGCTATGCCGCCCTTGGTTAGCCCAGCCTCTATCCTTGCTGACATGTGAAATAACCTCCACAAGAGCCCTCTTCACTTTTCTATGGAACCATTGCAGTAAACTTTCTACCTCATACACTTGGGCATCCTAACCCCTCTCCTAGGGAAAACTCAGTACT
>NW_021614360.1:3169-6866 GCF_004785775.1 Grammomys surdaster | reverse complement strand
CTGACTACACAGAGTACAACTGGACACCCACACTCACTACAGATCAGGTGCCAGGCTGTTTGGTTTGCCTGGACTCTGCCTCTCCCTGACTTTCAGTGGCCTGGGTTTTTTGGTGTGTGTGTGTGTGTGTGTGTGTGTTTTGTTCCCTGCTGTTGTGATAAGGTTGAGCTAGAAAAATTTGGGCATGATGAGATTGCTCCTAACCAGAACTTAATATTAGTGAGCATGTGAACATGATTAAAAGAAAATTCAGGCTTCTGAGGAGTTAGCTTTTCATGTTGAGAAACGTTTTTAAGTTGAAGAGCTGATGGGAGAATAAGAATTACTCTGTGTTTTCCACATAAACTGAGCATACTGATAGACTCTGTGATCCCAGCCCTTGGGAGATGGAGGCAGGATGGTCAGGCACTCAAGGTTGTTCTCAGCTAAACATTCATTGACTTCAAGGCCAGCCTAGGATGTATGAGACCTTGTCTCAAAAACAAAACAAATAAACAAAGACATGAACAACATCAACAACAAAAAACAACTTAAAAAATACAGATGCTGGCCTAGGGAGAATGTTCAGTGGATAAAGTACTCTTGGATCCCTAGAACCCATGGGAAGCTGGGTAGGCTACAGCATGTCTGTAATCCAAGCTCCTGCTGGGAGATCAGAGGCAGCCGCAGGAGAATCCCTTCAAGTATGACTTGCAACAAGGAGTAAGAGGTCCTCTTCTAAACAAGGTGGAAGAGGAAGATTGTCCTCTGACTTCCACACATGTACTGTGCACATGTCCACAACCACATGCAGACACATGTACACCCGTACACATATCCCACATACAAGCACACACGTGAGATAAAAAATCGCATTGAAGTTTCTTGAGCTCCCCTTGCGTTGAGGTAAGTCAGTTGTGGAGCATTTGTTAAGATGTGATTTGTCCGCTGAATCTTTCTTGGAAGGTAAAACCATCCTGAGAAGGTCCTCAGTGCCGCTCTGCCCCATTAGCTTCTGATGTTTGGGCCTACCTCTCCTGTTTGGATAAGAAGATGTGTTTCCATTCTCCTGCTTGTGCAGGCCCCAACCGAAGGCCTCACCTTCCTTAAATCCCCACCTTCCAGTTTCCATCCACAAGATCACTGAGTCACTCCATATCTCCTCTTCTAAGTCCTAATTCAAGGCTCTTAATTTCTCCTAGGTGGCTTTGGTTGGTGTCCCAGCCTCAAATTGCATAACATCCCAGTTTTATATGTTCAACCTACAGCTGCTGCAGAAGGCCTCCCACACTCTGCCTCTTGCTCCAGCTGGTTTTCCATCTTTGGGGACCTCTAAAACCTGTCAATTCTGAATGGATGGAATACAAATGCATGAGGTCATTCATACAGCGATGACCTAAGTCCCACTGCCCTGGCCTAGTCATTTGCCTGCTGTGTAGGCTCTGGACCCTTGCCATGATTTTTTTTTTGGTGTAGTGGGGTGGGCTTTTATGCTGGTTACCCATCATGGTGTCTTAAAAGCCAGAATCATAGATTCCTTTTTTGGTGACCCCTCTCTGCTTAACTGCCAGGAGAGAGAATATGTCTGTATGTCTTCATTGATGATTTTCTGGGTGCTTCTTTGACCACAGAGCTCCTGTTCTTCCTTCCTTCTTGTAAATGCAGGGCATTTGTCATCGTCCTGAACTCCGGGTGGGGGACAGTGGAAGGAGACCTGAATGTTTTTCTTGCTGCTACCCATGAGCTATGTGCACCTTGACAGGTTACTTAGCTGACACGCACTCTACCTGTGACGTGTCCTGTCATTCCTCCTGGTTTGGGTAAGTGTTACAATGAAGTGTGACAGACACCAAGCGGTCTGGGCAGAGTGTCTGGCATATGGAGAACCCTGAACAAATACCAGTTCTTTCCCTAGTCTGTATTCCAGCCAAGGGACTAGAGGCAGTTCAATGTGCAGATTGTATTGAGTAGGTACTGATGGTCCTGCCAGCATCACCCAGTCAGAGGCTATGTAGGGATGAAGGCCTGGAGCTCTGTCTCTTAGAGTTACAACCCTGGCTCCATTTCTTTGATTACAATCTTTACTAGGGGCAGACTATGTTCCAGAGCTTTGTCATGGTGATCCGTCCTCTCTTTGGTCAACAAAGCAGAAGAGAAAGATAGTGTGTTGATAGATGGCAGGCAGAAACCCCAGTGCTCCCCTATGTTTTAACTGAACTTGTCTCTGCACCTTATTGTGTGACAGCATGTGTGCATGTGTGGATGTATGCATCTACATGTATGTAGAGGCCAGAGGTTGCCCCCTTTTGTGATTGCCTTCTGCATTTTTAATTTTTCAAGCATTATTTTTATTCTTTTGTGTGTTTGTGTGTGTGTGTGTGTGTGTGTGTGTGCTATGCAGTGTGAAAACTGGGAAGCCAACTCTTGGTCCTCTGGAAGAGCAGCAAAGATTTTATAACTGCCAGGTAGTCTTTCCAGCCCTCACCTTATTTATAGAGACAGAGCCTCTCACTTCCACCTAAAGCTTGCCCATCTGACCAGTCTAAGTAGCCACCTTTCCTCAGGATCTCCTGTTTCTGTGTCTGACACACTGGGATTACAGCAGGCATTTAGGTGAGTGCTGGGGATCCAGACTCAGGCCAGCCTGCACATGTGGCCAGTGCTTTAGCAACAGAACCCTTTCATTCCCCTGTCCTCATTGTGTCTCGGGGATGACTAGCCTCGTCCACACACATCATCCTTTTCTTCTCCTCAAAAGAGAATTTCTGGGTGTGCTGCTCTTCGAGAGCAAGACTTTTGAATAGACTTACCTTTCCTGATTGTAGCATGCCCTGGCATTATCCAATAGAAATCACCTCGAAGCTTCTTCTGTTCTGGCTTAGGAATACCATTCTACACAGGAGTCCATGTATAATGTTTGCAAGAAAAACCCCTTGAAAACTATATTTGGTGTGTTTAGAAGAAGGCATATTGAAGTAGCATTTTACTTTGAAGGATCGTTTTTGAACTGGCATTAAGGGAACCTGTTTAATTAAGGGAGGTAATTAAGTCGGTGTTCATCAGCGAGTACCCAATCATCTTCACGAAGGAGGTTGTGTACTTCCCGAGCCTTAACTTGAGAAGAGACAAATCCTTGTTTCCATATGCACCTCTTAGTACATGGGAATGTATTTTGTGCCAGGCTGTGATTGTAATTGCAGTGTTAAAGCCTTGGCGAGCTGTGAGGTGCATCTGATCACTCTGCAGTCCTGAAGTGGAGATTCCAAATAGCTGCTACCTCCTGTGAGAAGAGCTAAGTCAGCTTCATTATTTATCCTGCTGGGATGTGGGGCGAACAGGCCGGGGAAGTGAAACCTTCTCCTCAAAGAAAGCGGATGTGTTACTGAACTTGGGGGTCATAGACTTCAAGAAGATGAGTTTACCCACCCATCTCTGAGAAGCCAATTAAGACAGCTACATTTATAATAATAAAAAAAAAGCTGAAAGAGGAGATTTATTCAGTATTGCCACATTTAGGAAGTGGGACAAAGAGACCCAGTGACCTCTCCTTCCCCAAATTCATCTTTTGGGTCCTGAAGTGTGAGAGTCAAGCTTAAAGATTGATTTCTTAGTATTTCAAAATATATGTACATGTGTATATTTGTTCCTTATGTACACTTGAGCATGAGTGACTTTGCAGTCAGAGGCACTGGATCCCTACACCCCCACCCCCCACCCC
>NW_021614360.1:0-3069 GCF_004785775.1 Grammomys surdaster | reverse complement strand
TCAGGGCTGTCTACATCTGAGCAGCTACAGTCAAGTCATGGCCTGGGCTCTGCTGATATTGTCTAGACTTTAATCTCAGCCTGCAAGGTGGTCTGTAGGTTGTTAGAGCTGTGTTATATCTCTTTCCTGGGGACAAGCCCCACTCTGGCTTTTCCTTATCTCAGCACGAGATTCCCATGGAACTTCTCATTTCTTAGGGTCTATTGTTTGAATAATCTGATAGATTAGGGCACACAAAGGCCTCTTTAGAATACCTTCATTGCTGCTGTTACTCTTATGTAGTTCATGGCCACCAATGAGAAGAGAAATGCTAGTTTAGAATCTTTGAGAAGTGAGCCAAAGGGACAGATCTATGCGTAAGAGGAACATACATCACTGTGAACTATTATTAAGCTCCATACCTAATCTATTAATGGAAAGCGCTATACAATGGAAGATCTAAGGCCATTTTAATACTAAGAGTTTATTTCTATTTCTGATTTTTGGGGGTGCTCTTCTATGCAGTAGACACCTGGCCCAAGTTATTTCCATATATACATATTTATATATTTGTACAAGTATATATTTATATTGGTCCATATATGGAAATATATTTATCTATACAAATATATATAATTTTATTATGTGTATATTGCTTTAATCTATGTCTATAGCATGTGCATACCCAGTCTTCTCAGAGGTAAGGAGAGGACATTGGATCTCCTGGAACTAGAGTTATGGATTATTGTGAGTTGCCACATAGGTGTACCTGGGTCCACTCCAAGAGTAGCCGGTACTCTTAACCACCGATCTGTCTCTCTAGCTCCTCCCTAGTATAATTTTAATCTCCTTTAAGGTCATTTTGCTTTAGCTGTTTCTAGCCATCATCTCAGTGTTATTCCAGGAAGTTCTAACTGTATTGTTTGTGAAGCTAGTTCATGTTCACTGCTGCATAGGCACCCATCATGTGTACATTATAATTTATCTGATGTTACACTCCGTGGAAACGTGTGTCTTGCATGTACAGATATGTTTATTGTGGCACAAGTATGTAAAAGTCATCAGGAAACTCCTCCCACCGTAGCAGTGAAATATTATTCTATTCGGCTTTCCAGTTAATGACTGTGTCTTGCTTTCTGGCTCATCTGGGCAGGAATCTTTCTCCTTGTCTCTGCAGCCTGGTTTCCACATATCTCATTGTTTGTCAGGTTTTGTAAACTACTTGACATGCATAGTATCATGAAGTATGCATGCTAGAAGGTTCGGTGCAATACTATTTATATAAAACATCCATCATGTTGGTGTTCCACAGGCTGCTGGGGACTTTGTGAGCAGTGCAGCAGAGGACTCAAGCGTGCTGCACTTGGGATTGTCATTTATTTTCGTTTTACCTGCTTTGTGTGCATGGTAGGATTTTTGTTTATTATTTGGTTTTAAACATGTTTTCATGTCAGACTCATGTGAATAAGAATTTCCAGTGGATAGGTTATGAAGTCTAAAATAATCTCACAGAATGGTTGGCATTGCTTTGTCAAGCACCTATACTTGTGCATGTGTTGTGTGTGTGTGTACTGTGTTGGATACCATGCCCCTTCTATACATGCCTTCATATTCTTTTTTAAAACAAGCTTCCTGGGGAAGAGCTGAGAAGATAGCTTGATTGCTATAGTGCTCACCATGCAAGACTGTGGACTTTTGTTTGATACCCAGAGCAAACACAGAAAGCTCTGTGTCATGACACATGTTTATAATCTCATCTCTGAGGCGATAGAGACAGACAAAGCCTGAGAGAGACCTCTGTCTTCCTGTGCACACAAAAAGATCTTGGGTAGAGAAGGAGAGCCCCAGGGTGATGTTGTGGTCCTGATTTTAAGGAGTTGTCAATCAGGTCTGAAGAGAAATTCTCAAATGCAGCTCATTTGATTGTGACACCTCAGATGATCTGATACAACTCTCTTTTTGAGGATGGAGATGTGAGTTTCAGAGTTGTGGAAACTTGTCTGAGTGAAATCTCTTCTTGCCTTCATGTTTCAGCTTGTGTGAAATCCTTTATTGATGGAGGATTGGGCAACACCAAAAGAATGCTGGGAACACTCGGTTTTATTGACAGGGCTGGTGCCACCAGAGTGGCTCTGGAGCCCTATGGATTTCTGCCCTCTCCCATACAGAAGACATGTTCCCTTCCCTTCTGTTTTATGTGGATTTTTGGATTGTGTTGTTCTGCATGAAGAATTCTGAACTTCACTGGAGATTTGTTTCGACTACAAATAAGACAAAAATTGTCTGGCAGACAAGGGAAGGAATTCACTCTATGTATGGGTAGTCACTTCATTATCTCAGGCCCTTTGACTTTGTCTTTGGGCACACATTTGCTTCTAGACAGCTGCGCAGACCCAAGAGTCTCATCACATGGCTTTTCTTTCATGGTTGAAGCCCTGGTGTGTCTCTGCTTTAGATATTGTCAGCCTCGGCCTACGCAGCTTAATTGGACAGAAGTTCTGGGAGGCTGGTGATAGGTCAAAACCATAGCCATGTGCTGGATACCATGCAGACTCCGTGGTGGCTATGTCTTCCATCCCGTTTTAATGGCAGAAAGGTTGTATTTTTGTTTTGAAACAGTTTTTTTCTAAGAGTTCATATAGGTTTTCTATGCAATTACATTTCAAGCAAATACATGATAGAGACTTGTGTTTTGATAAACTTTGTCCCAAGCTTTATTACAGAGTTGCAGGTTTGAGTTTGAAGGGGGAAAGGGGGCATCTGAGTAACGGTATTTCTGTCAGTTTGATGTCAGTGTGATGTTAAAGATTGGAAAACATTGCTGAGAACCCCCTATTCTTTCCTGGTGAGGAAATCTCCTCATTTCCTTCATTGAAGATGAGTGAATACAGTTAATGAGTAGGTATATTTCTTTTTTACTTTTAAGGTACAGATTTATTTACTTTGGGAGTGTGTTCGTGTATGTGTTTATTTACCATGCATTTATTTGCACATGTCCTTGCCAAATCATGCATGGAGAAGGGTTGTGTAGCAAGTTCCTGTAAACTAAAACACTTTTTTTTTTTTTGGTGGAAAAATCAGAAAGTAGCT
>NW_021614359.1:6952-15205 GCF_004785775.1 Grammomys surdaster | reverse complement strand
ACCAAGTGCAGACATTCCAAAGAGACAACATTTCTTCAAGGTTCAGTATCATGGAAATTTCTCAGAATCTACTGATTGGCCCAAATGTAACCAAGGCTTATATGTCCATTAAAACAGTTTTAAATCTACATCATGGATACCGATGGTATCCTGTCTCGCAGTCAGAAGATGGAGCCTCAGAAGAAATCAGCCAGGACACTAAGTAACGGATGTCAATAATTTGAGCTGAACCAGGCATCGTCAAACACAGCTTTAATGTCAGCATGTTGGAGTCAGAGGCAGGTTGATCTTTGTGTTTTTATGGCCACCTTGGTCTACATAAACAGGTTCAGAAAAGTCAGAACTGCATGGTCAGACCCTCTTTCAAAAACACAGTTTGATTTGAGACAGGATGTTGGCTCACACTTATTACAACAGGACCAGAAATGGTGTTGTCAATTCTGGGGAAACAAACAAATAGTCAAGCTTGCTTGTGTGACTCTTTTTAGTGCTCCAGGGGCAGAACTAGGCTAATCTCAGTGTTCAAGGCCAACATGGTCTATATAGGAACTCCCAAACCAGTCATGTCTATACAGTGAGACTTTGTCTTCATTAATATTTGTGGCAAGAAAGGTGACTAGAGGACCCAACTAAAATTCTCAGCAATCATATTAGGTAGTTCATAGTCCCCAAACTCTAGATCCAGAGGGATCCAACTCCTCTGGCCTCTTGGAAGTTTCATCCCTGTGAACATTTCTCATTAAAGACACACATATACACAAAGTTAAACATAAGAAAAAACTTTAAAGTGTGAAAAATAAGACAATCACCCCAGCAATTTAATGAATGAACAAATAGATAAATGTATATATACAGATGCATGTAGTAAAATTAATTTGAAGATCATTTCTAAGCAGTATTTTCTTTTGTGCACAGAGGACTGGACCAATCAAGTGATTAAATATTCTTGAGTGCTTTTCATTTAAAAAAGTATTTTTTTCTTGTGGCTTTTTTGGGTTTTGGTCTTCTGTCTGTCTGTCCTTTTGTTCTTTTTTTTTCTTTTTTGTTTTGTTGTTTTGTTTTTGTTTTTGTTTTTTTGAGACAGGGTTTCTCTGTGTAGTTCTGGCTGTCCCCGAACTCACTCTGAAGACCAGGCTGGCCTTGAACTCCGAAATTCACCTGCCTCTTCCTCCCAGGTGCTGGGAATAAAGGCATGCGCCACCACTGCCCAGCTCTGTCTGTCTGCCCTCCAACTCAGAGATCTCCCTGCCTCTCCCTCCCAAGAGAAGGTGAAACATGCACTTTCTTTGGAAAGTTAGTTGTGTCAAATGATGCTTTGCTGGGACACACAGGTGAAAAAATATCTTACTAAAGCAGACACTAGAAAGAATGGTTTTGGAAGCACACACAGGTGAAAGTATGTTTTGATACAGCAGACATGTGAAGGGATGGTTAATAAAGGAGTAAATATGATCCCACAGACAGTGGGAGACCAGCATGGAGGACAGGCTTGGTTTTTTCTTCCTAAATGTTTTTGAATAACAGCACTCATTGTTAAGACATCTCCATTGAGAAAAACTTGTCAAGAAATGCTCCTGAATTTCCTGTGTAAGCTTGCTGCTTCTATAGCCTCTTCTAAGGCTAATTGCCAAACCTGGTGATTTCTTCAGTATCAAACTACATCTGGGGATTTCTGTCTAGCATACGTTTGACAAAAGACCTGGACTGAACCTGCTGGTTCCTGTGTCTTGGACTGGCTTGGGCTGCCTTTAGGCACTGTGTATTCATGAGCCCAGGACATCATTCAGCATCCTTGACCACAGGGACATGCCTGAGTCAGAAGGGGCTTGGTAAAACACTCAGGTGCCATATATTCATGCTATATCTTAGGAACTGTAAGTCTCACCAATTCCAGGAACCTCCAGAAGGCCCGAGTCCCTGTTCTGCGATAGTAGAGAAGACTTTGTGCCCTGTTGTACTCTCTAGAGGTCTCAATTCCAAATGTTCATCAGTCTCAGCATATGCAGGCTCTCACAAGAACCAACACAGCAATGAAACTTTATCCCACCAGGAACAAAACCCTGTTCTTTTGAATCTCATTCCCCTTTGGAAAGTTATTCAGGAGAATGCAACGTGACCAGGCAATTGTCATGACTAAAAGGTACTGATCAAATACTAAGACCCTCAAAAGAAACAGTACTACTGTCATATGTCCAACAACACAGGTTCTGCTTTCCACAGGTTGAGTTGGGAAAGGATGGACTGAGGAGAATCACTGATATATGCGGCATTACTCTACCTTTGAAGTTATTACAACATTTTCTGGGACACTTGGCTTTATTATACTAAGAATGAGGTAGAAGATCTGCTAATTATTGACCCCTGGCTGCACATCCAGACTGTTTCTGAAATTTAAATGTGAACTAGGCCATGTAAGTTTCCCCTAAGCAGCTCTGGAGTCATGTTACTACAAAAGAGTATCCTGAAAGACTGTGAATCTGAGTTAGACATGCCAGTTAATCCTTCAGTTTAAATTGCTTTCCCATCTCTCCTTTCTCATATTTCTTTCTTTCTGTTTGTAGCTGTAGACTTTAGAAATTGAGTCTGGATGCTCGAGACTCAAGGACTAGTCTGTACGCTGTGGCAAGACACAGTGTTAAAAGTCAAAGATGAAGGAATCAAAATCAAAGGAATGTTTGTAATCCCTACACAAGAGAGAGAAGAGTAAGAATTACCAACTTTATTGGTTTTTTTTGTTTTGTTTTGTTTTGTTTGGTTTTTTTTTGGTTATTCAAGACAGGGTTTCTCTGTGTAGTCCTGGCTGTCCTGGAACTTACTCTTTAGACCAGGCTGGCCTCGAACTCAGAAATTCGCCTACCTCTGCCTCCCAAGTGCTGGAATTAAAGGCGTGTGCCACCACCATCCAATAAGAATTACCAACTTGGTCCTTTCAATTTCATTTTCCATGAAGTGCTGGAGCATGGAGTAGGATACATAGGAATCTCTGGGCAGGAACTGAGGTAAAGGTCAGTGCTTATCAAGGATGCAAGAGAGCTGCCTACATGCACTGTGTTGACCTGAAACAGACATTGTTGTTTCCAGTCATGTCCTGAATAATGGTCACACTGATACTCACAGGCCTCAGACTAGCATGCTATGAATTGTGTGGTCAGAAAACAGAAGACCATGTCCTGTGAATTGATCTCAATATATAAGCAGAATGAGTTTGCAAGACGGATCATATACTTGTAGAGAAGACAGGTTTTGAACTCAGAGATCCACATGCCTCTGTAAGTGCTATGATTAAAGGCATCAGTCACAAGCAAATAAATCAGCAAGTAAATAAGCAAGTAAGTTCTTGACTTTCTATCTGTCTGGCCTAAGAATCTTCCTGTGTAGGGATCTGATCCAATTTACCTACACCATCCAAATCGAAAAATGAGCAAGTGAGTGGACAATCAATTATTGAATCAGAGGCCTTTTTGGCAGAGAAGGTGTGGCTCCAAAAGGAGAGTTCAGCTGAAAGGAATATAAAAAGTAATAGCAGGCAGAGAAACTCTCTCTCTTGTAGCCTGGAGTTTCAGCCTTTCCTTGCCTGAATATGGTGATCTGTCATCAGTGTCCAGATCAAAAAAGTCCCTCAGCTTCATAAGGATTTCTCAACTCAGGCAACCAGGTCTAGCCTTGTCCTCAGTTGAATTTTTTTTTATACAATGTATTACCTGCTGGTTATTCTTTTTTGAGATGAGTTCCCTCTACATAAGATCACTGTATCTTAGATAGTCTGTACTTTTTGGCTAACATCCACTTATCAGTTAGTAGATACCATGCATGCCAGTTTAGGTCTGGGTTCCTCCTCACTCAGGATGGTATTTTTCTAGTTCCATCTATTTGCCTGCAAAATTTGTGATAACCTCATTTTTTAATAGCTGAATAATTTTCCTTTGTGTAAATGAACTACATTTTTTGTATCCATTCCTTGGTTGAGGGATATCTGGATGTTTCCATTTTCTGGATATAAGAAAAAAGGCTGGTATGAACATGGTGAAGCACATGTCCTTGTGGTATGATGGGGATTCTTCTGGGTATATGCCCAAGAGCGATATAGCTTGGTGTTCACGTAGAAATGTTTCCAATTTTCTGAGCAACCACCAGACGGATTTCCAGAGTGGTTGCACAAGTTTCTAATCCCACCCCAATGGAGGAGTGTTCCTCTTTCTCCACATCCATGCTAGAATATACAGTCCTGTGTTCACTTCCCAGTAAATACTTGGTGGTCCACAGCCATGAATAATTGGATCTGATGCCCTCTTCAGGTGTGTCTGAAGACAGGAACACTGTACTCACATACAATATATGAATGAATGAATGAATGAATGAATGAATGAATGAATGAATAAGTAAATATTGCAAAACAGGCAAAGGAACACAAAATACCAAAAACAAATGGTATTTACACCTCCTCCCTGATACATAGTCTCTTATTTTCATGGTGCTCAGGAAGTTCTCAAACTAGAAGGAAGAAACCTACATATATATGTATGTATATATGCGCATATATACAAATACACATAAATACATACATACATATATACATATATATGTATATATATACATACACAAATATGTGTGTGTTCTTATATAATAGTACTTTTCATCATAATCACAATCTCTCTTCCTCCCTCCTCTCCTCCTGTACTCATCCATGACTGCAACAGGGAGACAGAGGCTGAATGATATTTCATTTTTTTCCATTCCTACTTATAAAGCAAATTTTAAACATCACACATAAGACCAAAGAAGCAAAACAAATAAACCAATAAGCAAAGAAGAATAAACAAGGTATTTTCATCTGCTAATTAATGCATGGTCTATTCTTTTCAAGCAACTCAAGATGCTCTTAAATTTTCAGGAAGAAGCCTGCTTGTTTTATTAATTGTTCAAATGAAAAATTTGAATATTACTTGAAATTAAAATTTCTGCTCAATTTTCTTAATGTCTTCCGTTATTTTTTTGCAGGTCTCAGGGAAGCTGGTCTGGTGTTGTAAAAGTAACCAATTATGGAATTGAGCTAGTAAGCCTCCTGCCTCAGCATGTGGATTATAATCTCCACTTCACAGTATCTTCTTTCTGGTTGCTTTATAAACAGTCATGCCAATGGCTACTGAAGGTTTACTGACTTTAGTGTTCCTTTTCCACATTATTCAGCTCTGTATATTGCAGAGCTCAAGCTTGGAGTGTTTGAATCACCTACAAAAGACCAGTATGGGTGATAATCAAAGATTAATGTCAACAACTAATGATGGAAATTTCAAAGATGCCATGACTTATTCCCTAGAGTTTAGCTGGAGAAACTGAGAGTGTGAACAATTTGGAAATATTTTCCTTTGCTTTTTTTGAGGGGCTGGAGACCTAAGCACAGTCTATTGATCATCAAATAACTGACTGAGCCTTCAGAGTCCCTGGTAATCCCTTCCCAGTGGATGTATTTACTCCAGCTGTCGAAGCAACTAGATGTGTTCTTTGGGAACTAGGATACATTGGAGAGGATTCACACTGCCAGAGACTGAGAATTAGGGCTTTAAAATGAACAAAGGCTAGAACAAACAGATCTGGATTAGACATGTTATGGTGGCACAGGCTGAATAATGGTGGAACACAACTTTATCTCCCACTTGGAAAGCACAGGCAAGTAAATCTCTTTGGGATACAGGCCATTGTCGTCTATGAAGCAAGATGCAGGACAGTCAAGAATACATGGAGTTCTGTAAAGACCCTGTGTCAAAAAAACAAAGAAAAAAAACTGATGGTGATCAAACTGGTAAACTGATGTTCTCCAGTTTTCCATCCTCATCAATAGTGATCCAGTCCTCACCCTTCCCTATATGGGCAGAACGGCTTCCTAAGTTTCTTATCATTATTAATAGTATTTTTCCCTCCTTCCCAAGGATGACTCTTCAGATGTCACAAAAAAATGTCTATTCTCCATTCACCGTCCTGAAGTTGACAAGACAGAAGCTACTAAGGGAGGATGCTTTGGCCATTTCTGCTCTCAAGGACCCGGCCATGAATCTTTTCCCAGTGATGTTTGAGGAGGTCTTCCCTATTGGACATACAAAGATATTGAAGGCCATAATCATGCGTCACACTTCGCATATCTTTCGGTAGGAATGCTGATGAAGAACTTCAACCCAGAGACTTTGAAGACTGTGCTTGAGGACAGAAATATACTGATTGTACAAAAGGTTCATTCCAGGTAGGCAAAATCACCTGGGGTAGAGAAAGGTTCTTTGGGTGCTCAGAAAGAGTAACTAGAAGCAGGAAATATTTAGACAACTATGGATCAGAGGCTTCTGATTTTCAATTCTTTCTTCACCCCGAAGTCAGGACTGTTATCAACTGGGCCTAGAGGCTTAGAGAGTTGTAGATGTTTGGGCTCAGTCTAATCTATGTGGGCTCAGGGTGTGATTCTAGGCACAGGTAAAACCAAAGTGCTGGAATTAACAGCTGAAATGTGAAATGTAGAAGATAATCAGAGACTATAAGATGTGTCTTTTCATCTCTTATGAAAATTATGCTCATTTCTACCACAGTAGGTGCTATCTCAGAGTGCTTTGTTGGAGGAATACACACCATTAGTATGAGTGGATATGTCCTGGATCCCATGAAGATGAAGGTTTACCAGTGTTCATGACAAAGAATGAGACAGAGAAGCAAGGCTCTGGCTGTGGAGTGATGAAAGGTCTTGAATCACTTTATTTAATTCTTTCATATGTTTACTTATGTTTTCCTGTATTACTTTCTGTGAGTTATTGATATCCTCCTTAATAGACTCTATTATCTTCATGAGATAGGATTTTAGGGCACATTCCTGATTTTTAGGCATGTTTGTGTATTCAGGTCTTCCTGTCTTGGGAGAACTGGATTCTGATGATGTCCATGTACACTGCCTTCTGTTGCTTATCATCTTGCCCTTGCCTCTTGCCATCTGGATATCCATGGTGTTTGTTGGTCTGGCTGACTCTGTCTAGGGTCTGCTCTTTTGTCCATGGATTGTTTAGGTCTTCCAATAGACCTGCGGCTCTGGCTGTAGTACAACACCTGTGAGGCTTTCCAAATAGGGGCTCTTCAGAGGAGCAAGAAGCTCCTGCTTTGTTTCTGTGGCTCCAGTAGATCACCTCGGAGACCTTCAGGCTATTGAGTGTTCAGTGGAGCACTCAAGATGTTATCCTGTGTGAAGATGTTCTCCAGAGGAGCCTATGGACTGTGGATTCTCTTTCCCTCTGTGTAGCAGCACTTTGGGGAGGCTTTCAATATGTATATTCACTTGCCCAGCATGACTTCAAGCTGTGATGTCAACTTCTCTGAGTACAGTGGATCCTCTAGGATGGCTCAGGTTATGGTGTCTTCACAGGAGCTAGCAGTCAACTGCTCTGGGAGCAGCATATCCTCAACTTTTCTGAGTGCAGTGGATCCATGGGAGTAGACCTGATAGAAGTCTGCCTGAGCATAAAAGACCAGGGAGAAGGAGCAGAAGGGGAGTAATATTCAGGAGGGCTGGATTTTGTTTGGCAATGGGTCCTGAGTCCACAGGGCTCCCAGCAGCAGCTCTGGGACTTCAGGTTGCAGGGTTTGTTACCAACTACTCTGAGTGCTGTAAAAGGTGGCCCTTGAGTTTGTATATTTTTCAAAGACTCTTCCTATTCTCCTACATATCTAGAACCATTGGCTACCATCAATGGATGCTAGCCATCCTCCTGCCTCAGCCTTTTGTGTAGCTAACATAGCAGATGAATGACAGAGCTCTCAACTTAGGTATTAAATATTTCAGAACAGCTTTCACAGTTGTAACAAATGTTTCCTCAGGGTTCTCAGAAGATTTTTTGAGGAGGTTTGGTGTGGCTGTCTCTACTGTCAAAGATAAAGTTACAGTCATCTTGTTTACACTGTGAAGCATGTGGGTCACAGGTGACAACAATTCAGCCAGGTGTTTTTCTCTAAACTGTCATTCTACTAGAAAGAAGGTTGAGGTAGTAAGATTGCTGAGAGTTGATTTTTAAAATCAATCTAAGTCTTAGAAAAAGACCCTGTCTCAAAGATAAATCTAAGACTAATTAGCAAGTAGCAACTAAATAAATAAAATAAAACAGTGTTGGGCAGTGATTCATTGAATATGCTTTGATGTTCAAACAAGTGTCAGGTATTTTGGTTTTCTTTGTTTCTTTTCTTCTTTCTTTCTTTCTTTCTTTCTTTCTTTCTTTCTTTCTTTCTTTC
>NW_021614359.1:0-6942 GCF_004785775.1 Grammomys surdaster | reverse complement strand
TTTCTTTCTTTCTTTCTTTCTTTCTTTCTTTCTTTCTTTCTTTCTTTTTTTTTGTTTTTTGAGACATGGTTTCTCTTTGTAGTCCTGGCTGTCCTAGAACTCACTCTTCAGACCAGGCTGGCCTCAAACTCAGAAATCTGCCTGCTTCTGCCTCCCAAGTGTTGGGATTAAAGGTGAGAGCCACCACTGCCTGGCCATTTTTGTTTTCATAGAGAGAGTATCATCTGTCTACACAGTAAATAAAATATATTTATTATTTGGTAGGACTAGGTCTCCAATCAGGTGACTGTTTTTCATTTGGAGGTAGATCCAGATGGGAAATCTTTGAGGGATAGATGTTTCACTACTTCAGAATGAGAGAAGTCTGTGTCAGTAGAGGAGCTGAGATTCACTGCCTTGTCCTGGATTTAGCTTCTTGTTATCAGCTCTAACTGACCCTAAATCACTTTCCTTCACTGGGATCCTCCATCAGAAGAAGAATCAATAGATGAGACAGAAGATATCAAATTCAATGTCTTAAGAACAACTGGTTCAAGACACTGGTTTTGATTGTAAATGGAGTGTTCTTTTATGGTTTTTTGTTGTTGTCATTTGAGGAACAGTCTCACTAAAGTAGCCCTGGATTGAGCTCACTTCTTAGATATGACTGGCCCTCAACCCACTGAAATCTCCATGCTTCTTCTTAAAAGTAATTGTGCTAATGGCATGTGCTACCACACTTAGCCTATAAGACAGTTTCAAATCCATCTGATTAACTTCCATTCTTATTTCCTTTTCTATTTCTTTTTTGATGTAGATTTTTATTTCTATTCAGGCTATACCTAACCACCAATGCATGTTTTGTAACTGAAAATTCCTTCCTTTTCTTGCACATATGTATAAAGAATTACCAATCTAATTTTCAGAGTAACTCACATTATTTGTCTAAAAGATAAAATCTGAATGGACCTCTCTAATGAAGGCAGCAAACTTTTACATAAATCCCATGTATGTTAGTTGTTGACTTTAATACAGAGCAATGTGCTTGAGAACTGAGAACAAGGCTGATGACATTCTCTCCACTCTCCTCTGCTCCACCTTCCAAACAAAACCTGCCTTCTGATTAACTGCTTGTGTCTCAAACTGATGTTGCCTGGGATTATTTTCACTGTCTCTACTGATAGACTTCCCTTTGTGAAATCGAAAAAATTGACACTAGTCTGAGAGGCCAGAGCCCGTTGAATGTACTATTCCCCACTATGAAGTCTTATTTGATTACTTAGTCATCTATTAGTAAATTGAGTGAGGTGGATTTGTTTTGGGCAAAGATTTTTTCATTGGATATTTTCTTTATTTACATTTTAAATGTTATTCACATTTGTAGTTTCACCCTCAGAAATGCCCTATCTTATTCCCCCTCTTCTGATTTCTATGAAGGTGTTCCCCCACCCACCCACCCATTCCTGCCCTCCTATTCTGCTACACTGTGGCATTAGGCCTTCAGAGGGCCAAGCGACTGCTCCCACTGATGTCCAAGAAGGCCATCTTCTACTACATATCAGGCTGCAGCCATGGTTCCCTCCATGTGTACTCCTAGGTTGGTGGTTTAGTCCCAGGGAGCTCTTGTGGGGGGGCTTTTTTGGTTGATATTGTTGTTCTTTCTATGGGGTTGCAAACCCCTTCTTCTCCTTCAATAATTTCTCTAACTTCACTACTGGGGACCTCATGGTCAGTCAAATGGTTGCTAGTATTCACCTCTGTATTTGCCAGGCTCTGGTAGAGCCTTCTCAGGAGACAATTATACCAGTCTCTTGTCATCATGGACTTCTTTGTATCCACTATAGGATCTGCATTTGGTGACACTATATGGGGTGGATCCCCCAGTGGGGCAGTCTCTGGATGCACTGTCCTTCAGTCTCTGCTCTGAAATTTCAACTCTCACCAATCCTGCTGCCTCAGTAATGGTACTGTAGCCAGGCTGACAATAGCAAACAAGGCCATGGCAACTCTTGTCCTTTTTCCTCAACACTATGCCTTGCATAAAACCATTAGTTTACATTTTGAAAGGTATCCCCCAAAGTCCATTCCTTTTTATGGAGGTTTTCTCTTCTTGAGGCTCCATAACAGGGCCAGCTCTCAAGTCATTTGCCTTACATAATTATAAAGCCCAATTAAAATTAAATGCCTCATTCTCACATGGAGTTTACCTTTTATGTTTATAACAAGCTTTCTGCTTATAGGCTAGCCATTCTGTCTCTTCTTTATCCTGAGGCAGTTCTTTGCTCCTGCCCTGTCCCCCAGGGACAAACAGTCCATCACCCTCTCCCTTGTTCCCTTCCCTTTCTATTTTTTAATCATTGCCCTTTTTCCCTTAACCTTTGTCCCTCTGGGGCACATAGGTCTTCTCTGTGCTGAGACTTGGTCTTAGGGTATCTTAGGATGACTCTGAGGATACCAACATGATTCATTCCTGACTCCAGTCAGAAATGCCTTTCATTCTGTATGGGCATCCCTCCAAAAATCTCATGTGTTTAAATTGTCTTAGGCTATTCATAGAATCTCATATGAGCAACCTGGTACTTTTTTAATAATAAAATAGCCTGGCACAGATGTGAATATATTTAATCTCATCTTCCTAGGAGGCTCTATAGTGGAAAATTAGACCCATAACAAGCCAGTGAGACAGAGCCCCTGGGCATAAGGTCCAGAGACAGTGGCCAGCCTGGATATTAATGAAATGAACTATAGAATGTAAGGAGACTATGAGAAATTCCATAGAGAACATCCTCTTCCCCTCAGCCTACAGTGAGTCAACTCACTATCTTAAAGAGGTTGCACTACACATGAAGGTTGGGAGTCTCCCACAAGGACCTGTCACAGGGAAACAGGGCATGGTGTTAGGACATAGTTCTCTGCCTCAGGAGGGAAGCTTTCTTAGAAAACATAAAAACTGTTATGGAAGTGTGAAGAACTAGATTAAGGCTTAAGGTAACATCATGTTCTTCTCACTTTGATATCAGGTCTCTGATAGATCATTTGTTGCAAATAGTCTTTCAGAAGAGGTTAAATACAAGGTCATACTAACTAAAATGTGCCTGCCTTGGTCCTCATGCTTGCTGAGTATGCCTCTCCCCTTATCCCATTTTTCTCCATAAATAACTCAGTTGTTGTGGTCTGAGTGTACTACATACTAATTTCTTTCCAAAACATTGAGCAGATTATCAAGCTCTGTGCTTTGGGTCCCATTTATGAGACCTGTTCCTGAGATGCAAGGAACTGCACAAATCTGAGATTGACCTAACTATGGTGATGAGGAATTAAGAAACTAGACACAGGTACAGAAAAGCTATGAATGATTATGTTCTGTGCTCTGATAGGGACATACCAGCAACACAAAATAGTTATTAAATATCAAAATATTTATTGTATAAATCAAAAGGGGAGGCAATTTCCTCATGGAAAGGTGCCTCTATTAAAATACACACAAACTATAATAATCCTAGAGAGGAAAAAAGTGCTTGATAATATCAGTAGATGCTACAATCATTTACCAGCTCTGAGGAAGAACTTGACTTTCCAGTGTGTTTCAGCCCTATAGGTGATTGACATTTCCATGCTCCATTCAGCAGTGGACATTCACTTAGGATTTCATCAATCTCCAATACTCAGCTTCCATTTCTGTCTTCCACAATCAATCTTAACAGTAGTTATATTTCAAAAACGCAACTTTGGGTTTCCAGATCATAAATGTAGAACCCACCACACTTAGAACATTTGGTTGTTTCAAAGGTGACCTCATTGGGCTTTCTTTTGGCCCTGAGTATGTCCAGGAGATCAGGACAAAAGTTTTCTAATCTGTGTGAACGTATTACACCGCTTTCATAGCACTCTAGAGGGGCAGGGTATCTCTCACTTTCCAGCTGGCTCAGCTGGGCTGTGTGGTATAGAAGTTCTTTCAGGAAAAGCAGAGAAAAGTCATTATCACAGAAACTGACAGCTCTGAGGTGGAAACATTGGCTTATGGCAGGCAGCAGGTTATTAATCTGAGAGTCCTGTATACCACATGACTCTAATTCCAGGCATTCCAGGCTATGTCCAACTCTCTCAATGAAAAACCTGAGAGGCTCCAGGTGAAAATAAAATAAATCAATATAAGCAATTTTTAATGATTTGAGCTCAAAAATATTTAGGCAATAGGGTAGGAAATCCAAGTCTGACTGTGAGAGGTTACAGTCAGTGATGCTAAGTGAATCCAAGGGTTTCTTTAGGCACCTGAGGAGAGAACACATTATTGCTTTCTGTCAAATGGTGTTAAAGAGTGTTCATAGAGTTAGCAGCTAAGCAGGTGACATTTCTCCCAAACTCATTCTGAATGCATTTTGAGAACAACCCTCAGGACATAGCCTTTTGTTTTCTGCTCACATACCTCACAGCATTCTAGCCTGGGTCTTTAAGATATCACCATAATCATGACTCAGTGCCTGACAGAAAATCACAGCAATGGATATATCAAGGCAACATGGAATATGTAAGAAGGACTAACTACCCTAAACAAAATTCAACAACTTCCTAGTACTGTTTTAAAGAGTTCTACGAGGTTTTTTTCCTCCAAGTTCCATGATTTTGTCTTTGCCTTGAAGCCCATTGTCCCATATTTCTCATCTTCTCAATCTGTTTCTGAACTCAATTTTTTTACAGATAGGCAATAAGAGGTTGCTTGTGCCTGGTCATACAGATCTTAGCACAGGGTGGATTGCCTCGATATGCTATGTCTCTAATAGTGATAGGTTTATGTTTGCCAGATCGTAAAAGCTTCCATAGCTTGCAAAACAAAACAAACATTACAAAACAAAACAAACCACATCAAAACCAAGGCAAAAGAAAAGAGATTTGTTTTCTCTGATCTACTCGTCCCTTCTTTACCTGAGGAGTCCTTTCAGGTTGCCATATATAAAGGACACTGTAGTTACAGAGATACTCTTCAGACACTGGAATGTGGGAAGTTGAGAAATTTCAGAATCACTTAGGGTATCTGTGATGTGACTTAGTGTAAGATGGAGAAGATTGTTCAACTGTCTCAGGTAGGGATTAAGAAAAGCCAAATCTTCTATACGAAGACGACGTAGCTCCAGATCTTGTACACAGTCTGCATGTAAAACGTTGAAGATATCTATGACTGCTGCTTTGGTTAAGCCCTGAATCTCTAGCTTTCTACAGCACAGATGAATGGAATCTTTTCTCTGCTGGGCCCACTGCAACAAGTATGCGGCAGATTCATCAAGTCTGCCCTCTATGAGTTCAAGTTGTGTTGTCACCTTCAATTCTTTCTTCACCCCACAGCCAGGACTATTCTGCATTGGTTGTTTCTGTGTCATGAATCCTGGTAAGCCTTCATAGGATCGAGTGCATATGTCATAAACATGATGGTATCCATTCCTCCAATTGATCTCTCTGAGTTTGCACCTACTGGGGGAGAAATGAATATAACTCTCAAAAGGTAAAAGAAGACACATTTGATAGTCTGATTCTACTCTACATGTTACATTTAAGCTGTTTGGTTCAAAACTTTGTTTTCCTATGTCTAGAATCAAGCCCTGAGACTCATGTTCAGTGAATGAATAGCATTCTTTTCAAGACAGGTATCTTTACCCCATTCTTACTTCCCTTCATGCAAAGCTCCTTAATCCCACTGTCATTTCACTTGTACCTTGAGGGATGCAGGAAAAAAACCCACTCCTCTTGGGTGTGTCTATTCTTGTCTTTCTAAATTATTTATTATTTGTCCAGAGAGTTAAGACTAAGTCCAATCCTCTACACCTTTCTCAGCCTCTACATTCAGAAGAGAACAGTCCAGACTGTGGGTAGAAGAAACAATTGATGATCAGAAGCCTCACAGTTGTCCAAATATTCTGTGTCCCTAGTTTCTCCTCAGCACTCAAAGAACCTTCTTCCAACCCCAGAAATTCTTGCCTACCTGGAGCGAACCTTTTGTGCAATCAGTATATCTAGTCCCCCAAGCATAGCCTTCAAAGTCTCCAAGTTGAGGTTTTCTATCATCCTTCCTACAGAAAGGTATGGGTAGGGCCACACAGGTATCATGGCTGTCAAGACCTTTGTATATCCATTAATGAAGGCCTCCTCAAACATCACTGGGAACAGAATATTGGGCAGGTCCTTGAGAGCAGAAATGGCTAAGGCCTCATCCCTCAGTAGCCTCTGACTTGCCAGCTTATCAAGGGTGAGTGGAGAGTAGACTATCATTGTGTCTTCCTCTGAAGAGTCATCCTAGGGAAGCCACAAAAAATATACCATGAATGACAAGAAACATAGGAAACCCTTCTGTACGCACAAGGAATTGTGAGGCCTAGACTACTAATGATGATAGACAACTCAATCTGTCAATTTGAGCACACTCAGGTTTTTGTTGTTGTTGTTGTTTGAGATAATATCCTTACAGAACTACCTATGTGTTTGGCTGTCCTAAAACTTGCTTTATAGATCTCAGTAGCCTGGACCCACAGAGAATTGCCTGCAAGTGCCTCCCAAGTGTTGAGATTACATGTGTGTTCCATCACTGCTCAGCCTGGGCCACCACAGCAGGTCTAATCTAGAACTGCTTGTTTTGGCCTGTGCTGGTTTTATAGCCATAATTCTGTCTAGTGGTATGATTTTTCTCCAAAGTATCCAAGTTCCCAAAGGAGCATTCAATTGCAGCCACAGATGGAGTGAATCCATCCCACTGGGACGGGATCATAATGAACTCTGAAGCTTGAGCCACTTGTTGGATGATGATTGTGCTTAGCTTTCCAGGCTCTCAAAGAAAGTGAGGAAAACAAGCTTCCAGAGTTTTTACAGTCTTTATTTATCCAGCTACCCTGCATGGGATAAGTCACCTTATCTTTGAAATTCCCATCATTTAGTTATTGACATCAATCTTTGATTGTGACCCTGACAGGACTTTTG
>NW_021614358.1:0-8983 GCF_004785775.1 Grammomys surdaster | reverse complement strand
TCTGTGCCCCCCACACACTCTCTCTGGAGAGTCCTGTCTTAGCCAGCTCTGTGTGGATGTCTTTCTGTACCTCTGCATCGGCACATGGATTTAAAACTACCTAGTCATGAGGTCCCCCTCTTCCTGGGGAGGACAGAGTCCTTGCTCTTTTACCTCCAGGATGAGGGTCTTGTTGATTGTTTCTAGAAGCTCTGCACTTCTGAAGAGCAAGAGTGCAGTCAGGTTAGCAAGTTCATAGTAAAGTTACGGATAAAGTATTTTGTTTTAAAATGCCTAAAATTTTTCTTTAAGTATTTTAAGCAGCAGACATTAAAATATTTCCTGCTATATGTAGCCATACAGCTTATTCCACAAAATGCTATTTAACAATACTGAAGATTGTTTTGGTTTCTTTTTTCTTTCTTTTTTTTTTCCTAGGAGAAAAAATGATTTCCATCCAATATTTAAAGACTTGAATTTTATTTAAACTTGAAAATGACTTTGCCTTAACTTTTGTATAAGATAGCTTAGACCTCACGGAGACCTGCCCCTGGGTTGGTGGGAGTGGATCGGTTACTCAGTTGCCATGCGGAACTCCTGGTGTTGGTTTTGCTGAGAACGCATAGTGTTGTACAAGAACTCCAGTTGTTTTTGTAACATACCTACAGATCTTCAACAGTTGATCTTTTTCAGATTGTTGAAAAATTCTGTAAATGCAAATAGTCCCTACTGTGTTAAATCTGTGCACTTGGGAGTGTGCTCTGCCTGTACAGTGTAAATAATCAGAACCTCTCAGAAAGGTACCCTACAGAGAAGAATCTGATAAAATTTATTGATATATTATAAATGTTGCTGTTGTGCTGGATATAGATAAACTAAATGTTGTGGTTTGAGTATTATTTTAATTTGTTAAGGTTTTTCTTTTTCCCCTTATACTGGTGTGTTGAACTGATTTTGCCTCTTTGCTGTAAAAGGGAAATGGAAAGTCTTATTAAAAGCCTTTGGATGTTTTCATACTCTTAAAAAGTATGTAAGTACATACTAATCATATGTGGTGTGTGAGGGTATTGAAGGAAAGTATAGAGAGCAGAGACTGGCAGGATCTTCCAATGAAAGAAAAAAAACCAGAATGTGCTAATTAAAATTATACTGTTAAGTGATTTTTTTCCCTGCCAGAGGCAAAGATGGCCTGATGCCCTGAGCATTTCCTTTAGAGCAACTGTCATTCAGTTACATAGGAGGACACACAATGCTGATGTTTCAGACGCCTGTGATAGGAACAAAGGACGGATTTCCTTATAGATGTCAGTTCACTGACAAAAAAACAAAAAGAAGAAGAAAAGGAGGAGGAAAATAGCTGGCCTCTTGAACCCATGCTAGCAGATGCTGTATATCTGGAAAGGCGAGCCTGAAGCCTCAGGCCCTTCATGTCACATCTCAGCTGGAAGAGGGGCCAGATTATGGTCAGCATCCCTTATCACCAAGGGTGCTCTCACAGAGGATCTTTGATTTTTAATGAGAAATCCTTTCCCCAAGGCTAAGCATTGCAGCACGAAACCTTTGTGGCAGAGGCAGCTGTAGGTGTTGCTGGCCTCTGGCTGGAAGTGTAAAGCTCAGTGGCGGCACGCAAGGGCAAGTGTACAGATATGAGGTCGGGACACTGTAATTACCGCTTAGCCAGTGACAGCCTGGCACCAGGAACTAAAGCCTCGCTCACATGGGATTTTTATAGCACTCATTTTCAGGAAGCAAACGTGATATGCCAAATAGCTGTAAAATGTCAGAACAGAGACTTCCTGAACACTTTGAGGTTTTCCACTCAGAAAAAAATGGAAGTTATCAAAATAGGAAGCTGTTGAGGGTGCATGCAGACTCTTGCTATGTCACATACAGCAAGTGTGATATGTGGTTTTCATAATCTACTTTTTAAGATTACTCATTCCTTTCAGTATCTCAAGGTATAGAATCAGAGATACCACAGTCACAAATGACATTTTTAACTTGTAAAATTGTGTGATGATGCCTAATTATCCTATGGAAATACAGACAAGAAATCTGGCCCCACTTCACCAGACATGAATTTCAAGTGATTCCTCTCTTGTAGTCAGTGTCATGATGTCTCTGTGAATCCCTCCTGTCATTGCATCACTGGTTGCCACTAGTGGGTGGCAAAAAAAAAGGACAAAAACAAAAAAGAAAAATGAGTCTTATATTGCTGTATTAGGGTTTCTGCAGTTGATATTGAAAAAGTGGTCCAGTGTGTCACAGCAGGAGACTGATAGTACATACCTGTCTTTGTGTCCCATTCAGTGAGCTGTAGTTGTGGGTTTGTGTGCTTTGTAGCCTGTTAAACGGAAAGCAACATACAATCGAAGATTCCAGGAGCACTAACAGCTGCAAGTCACAGAACGGGAGTATAACGTGAAAGCTTGCCTGAGGGTTTCTGTTTCTGTTCTACTTTACATTAAGACTGGAATCAAGCTTACATGTAAACTATTGGTAATTTAAGTTTCCTTTTGTGTCATTTTTGTGTAAAACTGTCTAATTTGAAAAACGTAGGTTATGAAAAATAAAGATTTAGGCACTGTTCAAAAAAAAAACAAAAAAAATTCAAAGTCATCTATACAAATTCAATACCATCCACATCAAAGATCCAACAATATTCTACAGAGAATTTGAATTACGTTCATTATTTGAAAGCATTTTCTAAACTTTAAGATCTTAGGTTAAGTAATACTAAGCAGTATTGATTAATTCCTACTATTGGAGACAATTGCTCTGTAGTCTTGTCAAACTATGTTTTATGTTGATGAGTCTTCACCACATGGCCAGAGCTTAGTAATCTCCTGGTCTAGTTTAAGATTTGATAAAAGATTGGCTAATTATTCTTTGGTAATAAGTCTTTCCTTTGAAAATAATATTAGCTGTTTTGTTGTTGTCCTTGTTGTAGTTTTTGGTTTTGTTGTTTTACTCTTCAATTGTACAGACCAGAATTCCACTGACATTTAACGATTTAAATTATTGACATGGTCTGCCCCTAGATCATTGGCAGGGTGGCAGTTGTGTCTCATGTGCCTCAGTAGGTGGCAGAGAAGAGAAAGGCTATGTGTAAGCTCAGTGTTGTGCTCTGAGAACATCTGAACAATGAAGAGTATAACACAGGACTGAAGGAGCTGAAGGATTTCTCAACCCCATAGGAAAAACAAGAATATTAATCAACCACAACAACTCCACACACACACACTGAGGTACTAAAGCACCAACCAAAAAAAGGACACATGTAAGGACTCATAACTCCAGCCTACTATGTAGCGGAAGATGATCTTGTGGGATATCAATAGGATTGGCCTTTGGTCCTGTGAAGACTCGACGCCCCAGTGTAGGGAAGTGGCAGGAAGGGTAGGCTGGCATGGGTGGGAAGGTGGGAAAAACCTCATAGAATCAGGGGAAGGACAGAGAGTGTATAGGGATTTGTTGGTGGGTGGGAAAACTGGAATGGTGATAATATTTGAAATGTAAATTAAGAAATTATCTAAGAGGGAAAAAAGATACTAAAGCACCCTGTAAGAAAGCAATCCTGAAATGACCTTGTTCTGTGTAGGGCTAGATTGGAACCAGTGGTGGGCAGCAAGCTGTAGACAAGAAACCCTGCCTGTTACAATGGATTGTGGTTAGAAATGAGCCTTAGACAGAAATCTTCTGAATGGGGCAACATAGGCAGGTGCAGGCAAGGAGAAATCGGGAGACAACCATCAGTCCAGAGCCAGGCAGCCCAGACAGAGTTCTAGCCTGAGATGCTCATCAGTCTGGCTGAAGGCCCAGCAACAACCACAAGGGGTCCCCAGCTGAAGAGGAGGACCAGAGAGCTGACACTATTACTGTGGCTATAGAGTGCTCACAAAAAGGGGTCTATCATGACAGCCCTCTGAAAGACCAGACAAGCACCTGGAAATCTCAATTGCAGATATTTACAATCAACCAGTGACCAGAAGATGCTGAACCCTGTAGTTGACTTAGTGAAAAGCTGGAAGAAGCTGAGGAGTAGGGTATCCTTGTAGGAGGACCAGCAGTCGCAAATATCCTGGACCCCAGGGATCTCTGAGACACTGGAACACCAACTGGCCAGTATAAACATGCTGATGTGAGGCCCCCAACACATATACAGAAAGTGGACTGCCAGGTCTGGATTCAGTCAGAGAAGGTGCACCTAACCCTCAAAGGACTCCAAAGAAAGGGGAGGTTTTGGGGAGTAGGTGTTTGTGAGGGTAGTTGGGGAACTTTTTGGGGAGACAGGTGGGGAGCAGAACAGTATGTTAAACCATAAGAGGGTGAACATGGAGAGGGGTAAAAAATGGAGTGTAAAAAAAATGTTAAATAAAATTAAAAAAAAAGAGTCAAGAGTTACAGATCAACTTTTTATTCATAAGAAATCAAATTTACAAAACAAGTTTTAATATGAAGGTTAATATAAATTGTGAAAATCGTTAGCAAAATCAAAACCAATAACAAGAACATGTAATAGCTCAATAACATAAGAAAAAACAAAACAATGCAAAAGAAAATTTCATGAAAACTCTAACACAAAAAATTGTGAGGTGACATTCCCTCACTGCACATTTAGCAGCACAGACTACAGCCAGTTTCTCCTCTTGAGCATTTGCTGGTACTGCAGTCACGTCAGTTCTCTCTCAAGGGGTCACACAGGAAAGAGAAAAAGACCATGGATCAGCCTGGCTGTCTCACTGGCTACATAGTTTGGGACCATTCACACTGTGGAAATGATCCATGAGGAAGGAGATTCATCCAAAGAAGTCTGTGGCTGTTGAGGACAGAGCTCAGCAGGGGGCTCCTGAGGTGGCAACTCATTCTGCAAGAGGATCTCCTGCTGGGATGTGGCCAATTCCAGCTCTCTTGCAGCTTCTGAGACCTGGTAGAAGAAGGCAGTTATTAAGACACAGGCTTGGTGGGGACATGCATGTCAGATGTCAGCTGCTGCCTCCAACACCTCAACTAGACTTCAACATTGATCTTTTAACTGAAACCCTTGCTGCTAAATCTGCAAGCAGGGCAAAATATCAAGCAAAGCTCACAAACACATGGGCTGACAAGCTCCCAGCCAGACTTCTATCAGTGCAAACCAAAACCTGGCCAATGGGAAGAGACTTCAATGGGCTGCAGGAGAAAGGAGAAGGCCACATGCCACCCAGACCACAGACAGTGAGAAGCACTCATTTGATATTTGCATTTGACTTTACTCCCTGCAAGGTGATGCCTACCTTGGAGGTCACATGACCCCTGCACAACTCCTGTCACAAGGCATAGAACTTTCTCAAAGTTCTGCTTAGCAACCCTCCTAAAATGAGGACATGAAACAGTGTGACCTGTCATTCATCTGTTACGCTTACTAGACTGCAGCTTCAAGCAGAGTAGCAAGGTACACTTGCCAATAATTCAGTGTCTCCTAAGAGTTAAAGTTCCCAGAATACTTGAGCATACACAGAGTAATGAACATCTACATTCCATGAAGTGGGTGGCTGGTTGGGAGTGTGGATTTAAAAAATGGTGGATGAATGCAAAGATGGATCCAATAGGCAAATGATAACCAACAGGGTTAGTCTGAATAAGCTGCTTGTCCCTACCTGATATTGCTGTTTCTGGAGGTTGCTGGTCTTCTCGTGTTCATCTTCAACAGTCAGGGTCATCTCAGTCAAGTACTGTTGGAGGAGGTACCAATCAGCCTTCACTTCTTTGTAATCCTGCTTCCCTTGGACCAATGACTTCTTTACAACAAAGGACTGCAACAGGAGCCAATTGTGCAGGTTTCTGGAAACACACTCTGCACATTAAGATCCTGCAGACTCCTCCTGCCATTCCTACTTATAGGTGCCGTTACCCCACCAGAATCCAGGTTCCCATGAAGACCTAGACCAATACATTTCAGTACATCCATGACAGCTGCACAAACAGCAAACAGCCAATGCAGGTAAGAACTAATCATGTCTTCAGCCCAAACTCCAATAAGGCTTCATGTTTCTCCAAAAGAAAGAGGTATCTCCATCTATCTGCCTCTCACAAAGAAAGAGGTATCTCCATTGCAGCCCACTGTATTGCAGCAACTTCAATTAGAAGGGTGCAAGTACACTCAGTGGAGGTCAGGATAACTAAGGGGAGGGCATTCTACCCATGTGTTCCATCACACTCACATCTGTAAAACCCTGCCTGAGCCCCAGAGGTCCAGTACTGCAAAAGATCCCTCTCATTTAATTATCTTAGAGGCTCCTCAGTATGCCTGGATAACCCTGGCAAGGCTAACTTTCTCTTACAGATTGAAGAAACATGAGTCCAAAAGGCCCAAGGTACACTGATGGTTAAGAAGCTGAAGGGAGAGATCAGACCTGCAGACCCTCCATTCCAGAATCAAAGGAATGCAAAAATGGCCATTGCACAAGTAGTAGCCTCCATGACCTGTACTTACCTATAGAAGTTAATCTCCTTCTTGTGCTCCTGGAAGTTCTCACAGGAGTCAATGTTCTCGGTCTCTAATTTGTTCAGGAATGACGTGAAAATCATCTCCTTTAACTTCAATTTTTCATACAGTGGATTTGGCCTGTAATAGGGTCTGGCCCAGGAAGACAGAACTCCATGAACATGGCTTTTAGTAACACATGAACTCAGGCTGGGTCCTGTCCTACCCCAATCCTGGAAGGCCAATTTCTTCCTTCTACATACTCGCATCTTCTCCACCTTTGGAAACTTGTTATCCTGGACAGCAGAAGTTTGGCATCCAGATGGAGGGTACCCTGGCTCCCTGTGTTCACTCAACTAGCCTGAACTACAGGTCTAGCAGCTTATGCTCTAAAGAGACCAGGCCACATGTCCTTGACCACCAGAAACCTGTGATTATATATTTCCTACTTTCAAAACAGGGACTCTAAATCCTGGATAACTAATAGTGTAGAGATTATCATTACATATAATTCTGGAGATGAGACCAGACATCAACATAGTTTTCTAGTCTGCCAAAGAGCTACAAATGTACAGATAAATGGCACCACACAGGCAATGAACAGTGCTGTTTACAGTAGGAGCTCCCAGACCTCAGGACTCACATCACCTTTAAACTGTTATACACGTAAATCCACAGGACAAAACACAGAACCCTAGTTCCCAAAGAGTGGGAGGAAATATGTACCTAGTATAAGTCTGCACATCCATATGCGTGTGTACACACACAAGCACACAGACAAGGAAAAGGAAAAGGAAACAGAATTAGAGAATGAGAAAGAGAGAGATACAGCATTGGAGAGAGAACAATCAGAATAAGAAGAAATTCACTCAGCATTACTGACTCAGAGTATAAGGCACACAGACAAAGAGCAACACCCATAAGCTTCAGGCCTTCTAGTCAAGCATTGGGATGAAAAGTGTGGGAACAGCTGCTGCTAGGACCTTCCAGCCCTCAATTAAGAGCCAGGTAAGTACAAAGCGTCACCAGAAACTCACTGCATCTGTCAAGAAATTTCCAAATGCATGCTGCGCATTCACTAGACACTGCCTCCATCCAGAATTCTTTAATCAGACCACAAGTTCAACATTTCAATTGGAGGAAGCAAAAGAATCCGTTTCCCTTCTTGCTCCTAACCTAGCTTCAGGTTCGGCCTGTCCTCTAAGAAGCACTTAGGGACATAAAGTTGGGCACAGGGACTCTGTGGAGGTACTGCTTCCCAGAACTCACAACCTTAAAGGATAAGATGAGGGTAACATTGCACATGTCAGACTGACACCAAAGGGTTTGGTGTAATGAGTACCTCTTGTTAATGGATCCCTCTGTGACATAGATCAAGCAGTCTCTCAGCTCGTTTCTCTCTTGGGTACTGAGCTTCAGCTCTTTGGTCAGACTCTTTCCCTCCTTCTTGGGCTCTTTCTTGCTTAGGACAGTTGCAGGGGATGATGACTGCCTGTCAGCCACTGTAGGCAGAAGAACATAAGTAAACTGCCCCAAGAGAATGCAGAGAGTCCTGGGAGAACACCCTGAGCTCTAAGAGAAGGAGATCATGCCTGGAAACCAGGGACACCGCAAACAGTCTGGTCCAGGCTTAAGATGCCTCCTAAGTGAATCTCAGCTCTCCCATCACTCTATAGAGACCAGGAGATGAAAGCAGCCAGGTGTTTCCTCTGTCTCCCTACACATTCTCATGATGACCACAGAGGTAGCTTCTCCACCATTATTGTCAATTTTACAAGGTGCAACTTGGCTTTAGATCCCTCAGTCTTGTGGTTTCACAATTCAGATGGAATATTAAGTAACCCAAACAACTTGAGTGATAGGAGATGGTCCGATGTCCCACCTTGTTAGTCAAGGCACAGTAGTTTGGACTAAAATTCATGCAGAGTGAGACCAAGGTCAACACAGTGGCAATTCCCCTTACTGAAACACCAAACACCTCAGACATGGCAATACACTTCATTGTCTGAGTGTATCAATATTGAAAGATATTTGGTTAAAGGACAGAAATACCTGCCACCCACAATGGGTGACAAAGAATTCTAAGGTGGGTACTGTCAGGGAAAGGAGGTCAGCGGAGTTCTGAGAACATAAGACCATGACCAAGAGCACAATTCTTTCCCTGGTATTACTGTCAGATACCCACTGAAGCTTAAAAAAAAAAGTCATGGAAGTGAAGTGTAGGGATTCCCTGACATATACTGGCATAGGTTAGACCCTCTGTGACTCTTGATGGTCTCATTTTCTCCCCATGTAACAACCACAAAACCCAATCAAAGTAAAGACTTGGTATTTGAAACTACCTGCTTTGGCCTTGCCATCACCTGCCTTAAGGGATGGAGAAAGTCATATTCTGAAATCCTTGATGTTTAAGTATCGCGATTATCATGGAAATTGTTTTGCTTCCCAGTGAAGTCAGTTTCTGTGCCCAAGTTGCTAGGAAGGCCAGCTTAGGCCACCCCAGACAGGAAGCTCAACATCCCCTTCCCAGGACTTACT
>NW_021614357.1:584-1301 GCF_004785775.1 Grammomys surdaster | reverse complement strand
TATTTATAATATATTATTCATGATTCTCAAGGGGAAGATATGTAAGTGATACAAATTATAAAATATGTAATCAATAAACACCTAAAAAAAATGTTTGATCAAATTGAAGACAATTGTAGGAAAAAATGTATAAAATATTGAAACTTCGTAGAAAAATTCCTAAAAAAAACTGAATATAGACGTGGAAACATTCGCTAGAATGTTGACAATATTTAGGAAACAATTCAGAAAAATTGAATGTTTGCATTGAATTAAAGTTTGATAAAATTGAAGAAATTGTTTAAAAATAAGTGAAAAATCATGATAAACAGAAAAATTTGTTTTAAAAATATGAAATATTTGTGGAAAATTTTGGATTAAAATGAAGAGAAATGTAGAAAACATGTATGAAAATATTGAAACTGTTTGTAGAAAAATCCCTAAAAAAGTTCAAGATTGACATGAAAAAATTTGTTAGAAAATTGAAGTTGCTAAGAAAATTTTAGGAAAACCTCCAGGAATTTCAGTACACAATGAAAAGCCAAATGTAAGGATAATAGGTATAGAAGAGAGCAAGATGCCCAACTCAAATTGATAGTAAATATCTTCACCAAGATTGTAGAAGAAAACTCCCCAAATCCAAAGAAAGAGACTCCCATAAACACAAAAGTAGCATACAGAATGACAAGTAAATTAGACCAGAAAAGAAATATAGCCTGCCACATAATAGTCAAAACA
>NW_021614357.1:0-484 GCF_004785775.1 Grammomys surdaster | reverse complement strand
ACACTAGTTTTCCCAATAGAGACTCTAAATCCCAGAAGATCTTGGTGAGATGTCATACAGACTCTACCTAATAGCACACAAATTCCAACCCAGAGTACTATATCCAAAAAAAACTCTCAATTACCATAGGTGGAGAAACCAAGGTATTACGTGACAAAACCAGACTTAAACCTCTTTCTACAAATACAACCCTACATCAAATAATAGATGGGAAACTCCAATGCAAGGAGGGAAAGTACACTTTTGAAAAAGCAAGAAGTTAATTTTTCAAAAAATCCAAAAGAAGATAGCCAAACAAACATAATTCTACCTCTAATAACAAAAATGACAGGAAGCAGCAATCACTAGTCCTTCATATCTATGTAGTCTGTTTGCCAATAAAAATACAAAACTAACCTCCTAGATTTGTAAACAGTACCCAGAATTTTGCTGCATTCAAAAAAATTCACCTAAGTGACAAACACACACACTACCTCAGAGTGAA
>NW_021614356.1:383-7054 GCF_004785775.1 Grammomys surdaster | reverse complement strand
TACACGGGAATAAAACTTCCCAAGAAAAGTTGGGAATTCTCAATACTCCATGGTTCCAGTGTAACTTCTTTAATACACTGACCACATTTGACTGTACTATGAACATATTTCTGATACCTTTGTATTCAACACGGAATCATCTCGATGTTCTGCTTAGGAGTAATGTCAGAAGTTCAAGGCAGACACCACTGACGTTCAAATATTGTCAAATATGAACAGTGACGGGATCAGCAGAGAGTCAGGAAATTTAATAAGGAACATCAAACCTAACACAGACAGAAAGCCTATAGTGCACAACTGATCAAGACTCAGGACACACACCATTGTGATCCCAGCCCCTCCTCATGGGAGACACAGAGGAGGAAAGCCTGTGGTTAGAGAACACCTGTGGTTACTGGCTTTGAATTCTAAGTCTTGTGTCTTAAGCACCTGAGATGACAGGCATGGTCACCAAGGATGGTTCCAAGAGCATCTTTAATTAGCTTTTGCTTCCATATTTTTAAGTAAAGCAAGTCATGAAAGCAAGAATTTTCCATGCAGTAGTAAGATACTTTAAAATCACAACGTTGTAACAGAAATAACTAGGAAACCTGGTAACCATCACTGCGAAAGAGCCGACTCAGAGGCTAACATCCCCTGCTGAGACAACAGAAGTTTAAATGAGTCCAAACTCCGGTGGCTCTCCATCTGCAAAAGAATCTTCCTTCCCAAATTCACCTATATGCAGTTGGTCAGGAACCCAGGCGATGAACAAACCGGTTCTGTGGGATCCTGGTAGTTCCTCGCACTGATTTGTGGGAAATGTAGTCCGTACCACTGTGGCGTCATCGGAAGTCTAGCCAATGAAATCAAACTTCCGCATTTGATTTTCAAATTTAACTTCTCCCCAAGTTAGGCAACTGTCTAGTTGAGCGCTGCGTTTGGATCTCTGACATGGAGGTTGGTGCAGGGAACAGCGCAATCTTGCAGATTTGAGGGACTATGCAGGGCGCGGGAAGGAGCTTACTTGGGCTTGCTGTGAGACAGGGGAAGCTGCTGACCTGGACGTGCTGTGCTGACCTAGGCTGGGGAAGAAGGTTGGAAACAACAGTATGGCCAGGACAGGCTGGGTCTGCTGCCTGCCTGTGCCTGAGATGCTGAAGGGAGCTCACTCATCTTTACTGGGGAAACGTTCTCTCCCTAGCTGACCTGTTCTCACGTGGCTGTAGTCAGAGTCTCAGGTCTTACAGAACACATGGACGTCTAGCGCCCCCTATACTTTATGTCCTCTCTAGTACTGAGTTTGAGCTCACAAATCCTCCTAAAGTTCCTAGTGTCCAAGGACAGAGTCCTGTGGGGGTGATTGTTATGTGAGGTGTTAGTTCCTTTTCCTTTGGAATGAATTGTTAGATTTATGGATGCCTCGGTTTGAATAAGAATGCTGATGTACAATCCTGTCACCTGAATCATCACAATACATGGCGATATAGCCACAGAATAATCTTGTAACTGCTATGAACCTGTGTTTATACAATCCATATTTGCCCTTCTGCTTAAAAATCGCTAGACCATAATACCTCAGCAATTCTTAGTATGAGTTCTGTCCAAAATTTGGATTTCTTTTTAGATATGATAGATGGCTTGGTGTGATGAGAGAAATAGAACTCATGGTCTCTGGGAGGGGCTGGAATGTCTCAGAGAAGGGAGATGGCCCTCCTCTGGTCACATGATTGTCTTCTGTGTGTTCACATTATCAGCAATGTCTAAATTCCCTTAAATGGTCCTTCTACTAGTTGGCTGTAGGTTGCTGCATCTCTTTCAGTCACACGCTGGGTTGATCCTCTCAGAGGACATTTAACGGAAGCTCCTCTCTGCAAGACTAACAGAGTGTTATTAATTGTACTACTCATCGGTTCTTGCCTGTGGAAAGGGTCTCAAGTTAGGTTAATCAAGCGTTGGCCATTCCCTCCGTCTCTGCTCCATCCTTCCTCTGCACTTCTTGCAGTAGGATAAATTTTGTATCAAAGGTTTTGTCCTCCAATCAGTGTCCCTATCTCTCCAATGGGGTCCTACCTGACTACAGGGGGAAGCCACTTTAGGCCTCATATTTCCCACTGCTAGGAACTCAGCTAGAGTGACCCTCATAGACTCCTTGAAGCCTTTTACATCTCTTCCCAGAGAACCCCCCTTCCCCAGCCCACCATAGAATTCCATTCACTCTACTGGCCCTCTCTCCCAGACTCTCACTACACCCTATCCCCATCACCCATGCCCCTTCCTATCCCCTTCCCCACCCACCTCCTTAACCTGTACTTCATGGCTAATATTCACTTATAAGTGAGTACATACTATGCATGTCATTTAGGGTCTGGGTTACCTCACTCAGGTTGATGTTTTCTAGTTCCATCCATTTGCTTGCAAATTTCATGATGTCCTTGTTTTTAATAGCCGCGTAGTATTCCATTCATCTGTTTTGGTATATCTGGATTGTTTACAGTTTCTGACTATTGTGAATTAATCTGTTATGAATGTAGTTGAGCAAGTGTCCTTGTGGTATGGTGGAAGATCTTTTGGGTATATGCCCAGGAATGGTACAGCTGGGTCTTGAGGTAGAACTATTCCCAATTATCTGAGAAAGTGCCAAACTGATTTCTACAGTGGTTGTACAAGTTGGCAGTCCCACCAGCAATGGAGGAGTGTTCTCCTTGACCCACATCCTTGCCAGCATGTGCCGTTACTTGAATTTTTGATCTTATTCTGATGGTTATAAGGTAGAATCTCAGAGTCACTTTGATTTGTGTTTCCCTAATGACTAAAGATGTTCACCCCTTCAAAAGTGTTACCTAGTCGATGTCAGGGGCATCCCTGATTATACACTGAAGGCCTAAAATCAGCCATAGGCCTAAAATCAGCAATAGGCCTGTCATACATGTATACTAACACCAAGTCTTGGGTCTCTGTGGATAAACACTGAAACAGATGGCTATAAGCTATTGTAAACAGTTTTTGTGACAATTTACCATAGATCTTGTAAATAGGTAGCCTTGGCAGATAATACCAACTTAGATAAGGACAAGTGAATCATAGGCAGAGTCATAGTGACCTGTCCCCTGAACCCTCACCCAGCCGATACCCCGTTTTGAAAGATATCTGTATTTCCGCTGAACACCCACGCTCCATTGTCATCCCCTTCCCCACGCCCTGCCTTTTTGTGTTTATAACCCCTGTGTGAATGATTATAAATTACGATTTGAAAAAAAATTATATATTAAAAAAAAGTGTTACCTAGTCACTAGAAATTCCTCTGTTGAGAATTCTCTGTTTAGTTCTGTACCACATTCTTTAACTGAGTTACTCTGTTGGTGTCTAACTTCCTGAGTTCTTTGCATATTTTGGATATCAGCCCTCAGTGGGATGTTAGATTGGCGAATATTTTTTTTCCCATTCTGTAGGCTGCCATTTTATCCTATTGACAGTGTCCTTTACCTTTCAAAAGCTTTTCAATTTTATAAACTCCCATCTATTAACTGCTGATCTTGGTCCCTGAGCTTTTGATGTCCTGTTCAGGAAGTTATCTTCTCTACAAATGTGTTCAAGGGTAGTTCACACTTTCTCTTCTATTAATTTTAGTGCATCCGGTTTTATATTGAGGCCTTTCATCCACTGGGATTTGAGTTTTGAGCAGGGTGATAAATATGAATCCCTTTGCATTCTTCTACATGCAGATTTCCAGTTACAGCGACACCTTTTTTGAAAATACTTACTTTTTTCCAGTGTATAGTTTGGGGATCTTTGTCAAAAATCAAGTGTCCGTAGGTGTGTAAGTTTATTTCTGCCTCTTCTTTTTTAGTCCGTTGATCAACATGTCTGTTTTTATACCAATACCCTGTAGTTTTTATTACTATTGCTCTGTAGTATATCATGAAATCAGGGATGGCAATATGTCTAGAAGGTCTTTTATTGTACAGGTTTGTTTTAGCTATCCAGGGATTTTTGTTTTGTCATTTGAAGTTGAGAAAGGTTCCTTCAAGGTCTATAAAGAATGGTGTTGGGATTCTGATGGGAAGTGCATTAAATCTGTAGATTACTTTTGGTAAGATGGCCATTTTTTCCTATGTTAATCCTATTCAACCATTAGCATGGGAGATCTTTTCATCTTTTGATATCTTCTTCAAATTCTTTCATTAGACATGTGAAGTTCTTGTCATACAGGTCTTTCACTTGCATGGTTACAGTTATATCAAGATATTTTGTATTATTTGTGGATATCATTAAAGTGGTTGTCTCCCTGAGAAACATTCCCAATTTCCCATTTCTTCCTCAGCCCATTTTTTTTTCTGTGTATAAAAGAGGCCTACTGATTTTTTTTTTATTATTGATTTTGAATCTAGCCATTTTGCTGATGGTGTTTGTCAGCTGTTGGAGTTCTCTGGTAGAGTTTTTGTGGTCACTTATGAATACTACAGTATTATCTGCAAATAGCCATGCTTTGACTTTTTCTTTTCCAAATTTTATACCTTTAATCTCCTTTAGCTGTCTGATTTCTCTGGCTAGAACTTCAAGTACTGTCTTGAACAGATCTAGCGACAGTGAACAGCTTTGTCTTGTCCCTGATCTCTCCAAGACTTAACATGAAGGGGTTTAGCTTTTTTTCAAAGGTTATTTTCAGCATCTAAGGAGATGGTCATGCCATTTTTGGTTTTCTCAGTTTATTTGTGTGTTGTATTAAATAGATGGATTTTTTTTTTTATTGAACCATCCCTGCATTCTTGGGATAAAGACTAAAGACTACATGATCATGGTAGATGATATTTTTGATGCATTCTTGCATCTGGTTTGTGAGTATTTTATTGAGTATTTTTGCATCAGTGTTTATAAGGAAGACTGGTTGAAATAAGTCTTTGTATGGTTTACTATCAGGATGACCACTGCTGGGTTTGACCAGAGTGGCTGCAGGCTGGTAGGAAGTTGGGACAAGAGCTCCAGGATTTCTTTTAAAATCCATATATGTACATACACATACATATATGTATATATCTATATCTCTATTTATATATCTATCTATATATTATATATAGGTATAGATAGATATAGACATATATAATCTTGTGATTCCATCTGGACATGGAAAAATTTTTTTTAGCTGGAAAACTTCTAATTACAATTATGATCTCCCCATTCTTTTGAATCCATTTAGGTGGTTAATTTATTCCTCAATAATGTTTTTATTTATGTGTGAAACATACATAGGAATGAAAATGAAATCACAAAGAAACTAAACCTCTGGGACTTGATGAAGGCAGTCTTGCAAGTGAAGATTATAGCTCTAATTGCATGAAACTATGAAAAAGACTATGGAGAAATGATTGAATGATACACTGAAGAAATTTGGGAAAAACAAATACAAATGTAATTCTAATCCTGCCAATGGCAAATAATTTAGTAAAGAATGAGATGAGAAATAATTGAAACTAACTCCCAGAAAAAAAATTCAAATGATCAACAGCTTCACATCAGGTTCATTAAGAAGATAAACAAGATTGAGGGAAACTTGATCCAGCTAACCAACAGAAACAGAATCCACATGATCAAATTCAGAAATGTACAGGGAGATATTACAACAGATACCAAAAAATTCAGCCTATCATAAGGGGATATTTTAAAACCTGTCTGAATGAAGTGGTAAATCTAAAAGACATCACTCATCTCTCATTCCTGTAAACAACATAAAGTTGGATTCATTTCTTTTTTTTTTTTTAAAGAATTTTGCAGTAACTATTTTCTCCTTTTATTTAATGGACAAATAATCTAACAATAAAGAATGAATACCTAAACTGACAACATAAAGTTGGATTCATTTCTTGATCCATTCTCCTGACCTGTGTCTTGTGAATGGAGGACTCTGGGTGAGCATCACTTCTTCTGATATGTGCTCTTTATTGTATGGATGGTTTTTCTGTCTCTTTTAATCACTGCAGATAGTTGTGTGGTGTGCAGTATCTTAAGTTGGATATCGTTGTCTTTTAGGAGTTGGGATGCATTACTCCAGGCTCTTCTGGCTTGCAAAGTTCCATATAGGAATTGGCTGATATCCTAATAAAATGTGTTCTTTGACTTGGAGATTTCAGTATGGCATGAGGATTTTATTTTCTGATCTTGTGTGTTAAGTGTTATGTGTGCTTTTTATATTATCGTAATAAGTATACTCATAAGTGTACCTTTCCTTAGTTTTGGGAAGATTTCTTTTATAGCCTTCTTGAGATCATATCTGTGTAGTGGTAATTTAGTTAACCTGGTCTGGATGCGAAAACAAAAGACAGGCAGATAGACAGACACACAGACACACACACACACCCCAGTTAATTTTCGTATGCCTTGGCTGGCTCAATGGTTGGCACTTCTAATCCTCCCTGTGCCTAGCGCATGTGTCCCTCCAGGGATTCTGGTGTAACACCTTCTCATTGTATGTTGTATCTTTGATGTCCTGTTACCTTCTGCGCAGCCGCCGCCATAAGCTGCTTACTCCTTCCACATACATTTTGCATGGGTTTTCTTCTGTAGCTCCTAAATCTGATTATGCTGCCTCTGAGTCAGGAGGACGCTCCTCTCTCCCTGTCTCTGTCTCTCTGTCTCTGTCTCTCTCTCTGTCTCTGTCTCTCTCTCTGTCTCTCTGTCTCTCTCTCTCTCTCTGT
>NW_021614356.1:0-283 GCF_004785775.1 Grammomys surdaster | reverse complement strand
CTCTCTCTCTCTCTCTCTCTCTCTCTCTCTCTCTCTCTCTCTCCCTCCCTCCCTCCCTCCCTCCCTCCCTCCCTCCCTCCCTCCCTCCCGCCCTCCCTCTCTCCTATGTTTGTTCCAAGCCCAGGAATCCTCAAAGTCCAGCCTCTGTCTGCCCTGCCAAACTATGTGCTGCCGCCATCTTTGTTTACCAATCAGAACCAACTGGGATCCAGGTCCTTCACTGTCACATATGCAGACACTGTGTAAGCTGTTTGGGGGACCAAATTAGCATTAGAATACAAGG
>NW_021614355.1:0-1164 GCF_004785775.1 Grammomys surdaster | reverse complement strand
CACTAATTTCCATTTCTTGTCCTTTGCTGTGTTAGCTAGTTGGAGCAGGAGGATGGCTTGCAGCCCATAATCATATATAGATATTTTGGAGATATATCTGAGTTGAGAGAGAGCTTGCCAAGTATTACAAACCCTGGACTCTCTCTTCATTTCTCCTTGAACTAGGCATCATGTGACATGCCTGCTATCCCAGAATTCAATGGTTTAAGGCCAGTAGACCAGAAGAGGAAGCTAATCATTGGATGTATGATAAGGTGAAGCCTACCTTGGTTACAAATATCTAATGCTCACAGAAACTTAAAACTGTTTAGGAGGAAGATGGGTCTTAAAATTTATCTGTCAGAAGACAGTTTTAGAGAAAACCACACCAGCATGCCAAATAGAGGAATTAAATCATTCCTGGGAGTCAAGTCAGGCTTGGTACCACACACATTTTATCTCAGCAACTAGGAGACATATGCAAAGAGATCTTTGAGTTTGAAACAGCCTGGTCTATAAAATGAGTTCTGAAACAGACAGAGTAAAAAATAAAACTTGACTTCAAAAATAAAAGAATGGGATATGATCTAGCATGGAGGATTACACTTATCACAAGAAGACGCAAAAATAGGGTTGTCATAACTTGGAGTCTATCCTGGGCTGACATCCAAAAACATCAAGAAGACAAACAGACAAATAGTCAGGCATGGCTGTGTACTGCATTATTTCAAAACATCAGAGGCAGAAGCTGTTGAAGTTTGTCTAGATAGGGAGGTCCAATCTATCCCATGTCACATGATGGATATTCTGAGGCTAAAGAGATACCAAAAATTTAAGAGCACAAATTGCTCTTCTGAAGCATCCATTCCTGGTGACTTAAAACCATCTGTATGTAGATACAGATCCCAAGATATCCCAAGGGATATAACACCTTGAACGTTATCAACTTTCATTTTGTATTTGGTACCATTTGTAAAACCTGCAGTGCATTACATGTGAGTTCTGTATGATCAACCACATGAAGAACTTATGGTATATATGAGAGTGCACATAAGGCAGCCATCATCTGCATGAACAATTACTCGTTGCATCAGTGCTATTGTGTGAGCTTTCTGCTGTGGTTGGGACTGTAGAATATAGAAACTATCCTGTGTTGGAGTCCATATTTCCTGGAAGTCATGGTAG
>NW_021614354.1:0-1710 GCF_004785775.1 Grammomys surdaster | reverse complement strand
CTCTGGTGTTCAATTCTGGTGAGACACTACAGTCCTCTCTGATTCTTTTATTTGCAGGGAGGGGCTGACTGTAGAAGGACCAGAGGCTCAGTCTTTTGTTTGGGTTGCAGCTGGCAGTGTATGCTGCTCTCAGGTAGCCTGCAGTGCAAGAAGTCAGGGAGAGCGGGTCTGGCTGCCCAATGTAGGGAAGCAAGCATAGAAAGACTCCTTCTGGTATAGATACCCCAATCAGCTCATTATGTCTGTCAGAAAACTAACTCCCAGGCAGTTGTGCTCCAGGGTCCCAGATGCATTCCTGGTAGATCCCTTGGCTCTACCCAAGTCCAGCTCAGGGCTGGGGTGCTGCCCCTGGCTGTAGCTTTCTGTCTACCTGGGGCTTGGGGAGGGAGCCTCTCTGCAGCTCTCTGTAGAACCCCTCAGACTCATCTTTCAATCCACACATGGCTGTTGCCTTCAATCACTGCCTCAACCATTTATTCGGGGCCATGGATTTTTCTCTTAGGTTATTTAAATTCTAGTCGATGGGCGTCAATTTTTTGCAGTGAACTTCCAACCCCAATAAATCTATACAAAAAAAAAACCCACAATTACAATATTTATAAGCTGCATGCCGCCGGGCGGTGGTGGCTCACGCCTTTAATCCCAGCACTTGGGAGGCAGAGCCAGGCGGGTTTTCTGAGTTCGAGGCCAGCCTGGTCTACAGAGTGAGTTGCAGGACAGCCAGGACTACACAGAGAAACCCTGTCTCGAAAATAAATAAATAAATAAATAAATAAATAAATAAATAAATAAGCTGCATGCCTAGACTGGGCTGCCGAGTTCTGCTGCTTGCTGGAGCTGGTATAAGACCCAAACCCTCGGTCAGTGGTACTTACTGAGTGTGGGATTGGAAAACGCCCTTAGGGTCCCTCACTGGAACATGCCGCCTTGTTCTATTACATTATTGCTAGCTTCCTCTTTTCCAACTCCTACACTGCCTAAACTTGGCTGTGATGGATCTTGCTCTAGAGATTGACCTTGAACTAAGAAGTCTGTATGCAGTCTCCTGGGATAAAAGGTGTATACCACCATACCTGGATTTAAGATTTCTTCACTTAGAACTTGCTCTGTCCCAGGCTAGCCTTGAACTCAGAGATCTGCTTGGCTTTATCTCCTGGGACTAAAGGTGTACACCAAAATGCCTGGATCTAATTTAGCTGGGTAGGATTCTACCCAAAATGCCACTCCCTTAATTTGTTATCTCCTAGAACATAGGATTCAGCTCGATTTCCCTTCCTGGTGCCCTTTTAGTACTCCATATATTTTGTATTTTTCCTTTCTCAGCTTGCTATACTTGTTTAAAATGCTGTTCATGAGACTTAAGCAGAGAACAAAATCTATGATGGGCATTTTTGAGACTTCATTGTCAATACAATTAGTCTAAGTCTCTTCACCTTAGCCTCAGGCAGACTCTTTGGACAAGGGCAAAAAGTAGCCACATTCTTCACCAAAACACTACAAAAACAGTCTCTAAACATATTGAAATTCTCCACTGAAACCTTTTGGGCCAGTACTGCATAATTCAAATCACACTCAGTAACAAAGTCTTCCATATTCCTACTAGGAGAGGCCCTTAAGCCCCATTTAAAACATTCCACTGCTTTCCAAATCTAAAGTCTCTAGGTCCACATTCTTCCAAACAAAAGCATGGTCAGGCCTATCACAGAAATA